>NC_089979.1:34118457-34418457 GCF_036417845.1 Apteryx mantelli | reverse complement strand
TATGCACTGCTATGCAGGTTGTCTAGGCAATTTTCAATTACTATATATGTAAGAATAGCTGGCACTTTACTGAAATAAAGCATTTAGTTTTAAATTAGGTGTTTCTTTTTATTACTACCAGGAAACCCTGAGTGAGAACAAATGCCTTTATCAAGGTCTAATGAAAAATAAGTTCCTAGAAAAAAAGAAGTTGAGGAATAAAAAGCTGAGCATACATTACTCAACTAGGTGGTTAAGTCAATAAGTTTTTGTCTTATTTGTAATGAAGAGCTCTCAGGAGAAGGGCACGACAAGACAAGGAAGGATAAGGTTGATCTGAGTACTAGATAATTCTGAAAACTTCCAGCTGCCAGGTGCTTCAAATGCTGTGTTTTAACATCTGAGGCCGGTACATCTACTGCATGTACATAAAGTGAGGGACATCAGTAAAAGGCCTTTAATGGAAGGACTAAAGACTAGATGAGGTCTAATGGGTAGATGAGGGGAGAGCAGTAGAAGTTGTCTACCTTGACTTCAGTAAGGCTTTTGACACTGTCTCCCATAACATCCTCAAAGACAAGTTCAGGAAGTGTGGGCTAGATGAGTGGACAGTGAGGTGGATTGAGAACTGGCTGAATGGCAGAGCTCAGAGGGTTGTGATCAGTGGTGCAGAGTCTAGTTGGAGGCCTGTAGCTAGCGGTGTCCCCCAGGGGTCAGTACTGGGTCCAGTCTTGTTCAACTTCTTCATCTGTGACCTGGAGGAAGGGACAGAGTGCGCCCTCAGCAAGTTTGCCGACGATACAAAACTGGGAGGAGTGGCTGATACACCAGAGGGCTGTGCTGCCATTCAGAGAGACCTGGACAGGCTGCAGAGGTGGGCGGAGAGGAACCTCCTGAAGTTCAACAAAGGCAAGTGCACGGTCCTGCACCTGGGGAGGAATAACCCCATGCACCAGTACAGGTTGGGGGTTGACTTACTGGAAAGCAGCTCTGCGGAGAAGGACCTGGGAGTGCTGGTGGACACCAAGTTAAGCATGAGGCAGCAATGTGGCCTTGTGGCCAAGAAGGCCAATGGTATCCTGGGCTGCATCAGGAAGAGTGTTGCCAGCAGGTCGAGGGAGGTGATTCTCCCCCTCTACTCAGCCCTGGTGAGGCCACATCTGGAGTACTGTGTCCAGTTCTGGGCTCCCCAGTACAAGAGGGATGTGGCACTACTGGAGCAAGTCCAGCGAAGGGCTACAAAGATAATTAGGGAGCTGGGCCTGTTTAGCTTGGAGAAGAGAAGGCTGAGAGGAGATCTTATTAATGTGTACAAGTCTCTTAAGGGCAGGTGTCAAAGAGGATGGGACCAGACTCTTTTCAGCAGTGCCTAGTGACAGAACGCGAGGCAATGGGCACAAACTGAAACACAGACAGTTCCATCTGAACATGAGGAAAAACTTTTTCACTGTGAGGGTGACAGAGCACTGGAACAGGTTGCCCAGAGAGGTTGTGGAGTCTCCTTCCTTTGAGATATTCAAAAGCTGTCTGAACAGGGTCCTGGTCAACGTGCTCTAGGTGACCCTGCTTGAGCAGGGGGGTTGGACTAGATGATCTCCAGAGGTCCCTTCCGACATCAACCATTCTGTGATTCTGTGATTCCTGCTTGTGGCACGTGGCTGTGGCCAAGGGGCACAGGCATTTGGGGTATCTTACTGGCAGAGGCTGGATAACCTGCTTTTAGTTTTAAAGTCTTATGAGTATTCCATAGTTTTAGTGGATTTTACATCAGACTCCTTGTTGACAGCATTTTCAAAGTATATCTTCCAACTCTTGTATGAAAATGCAAATATATCAGCTCTGCTGGGCCACCCCAAATATGGCATTTATAGCCATATATGCACATAGTTTCTAGTATAATATACAATGCACTGTCATCAGATATAGAAGTAGGCTTGATCTTTGCCCTTATTAAAAATACCTGGAAAACAGAAGTACAAGGATGAGATGGAAGAACAAGATAGTGAAGCAAGAAATATTCTACTGACTTTCTAAATACAAGTAGAATGCAAGGCCCCCCTGAATGGGGACGACAAGGAAAACTTTCTTGTACATCACAGGAGAAACTCTTGCAAAGTGATTTGCCAGTGGAGAGAATACAGGACCTGTGGAGAAGAGTAGGCATGTGATGCATGCAAAGTGGAGCAGAGGCAAAGAAAAGTGATGCATGAAAATTATAAAAAGGCTTGCCAAAGACAGGGGCAAAGCAGACAGGCAAGAACATAGTACAAAACTTGATGCAGGTAGCTGGAAATTATTGGGACTATATATAGTTTTGTGTATTTTTATTTTCCTCACTCTGACTTTTTCTTTATGTTGATAAGACTGTACATCTGGTTAAATACCTGTAGCCACTCTTTGTATTACTGTTATTTGTTTGTAGTATGGTGCATTTCCCTCTTGCTCAGCTGTTCAATGTGGAGGGCCATGACAGGGTTAAACTGGTGGAAAGTTGCAAGTAGCAAGCAACAGGAGCCTCAGACAAACATACCAAGGACATTGGTGCAGCTGGGAATGATACCTCCTGAGAAAGTACAGATAAACTAGCAGAAGCCAGTGGGAACCAAGGTTAAGGGCAAGACAGCTTTTCTAAACAAGTAGCAAGGTACAAGGCATGACTGCTGCGTGCATGATCGGTGTAATGGTTGGCTACCTGTGACATAATCTGCATGATGATTGGCCTAGCAAAGTGTGTCTGTGAAACCACTGAAGCAGCTAACTTTTTAAATATGCTCAGAAATAAACAATAAATGTCTCAGGACGCAAACCCTCCTGAGTCCGTGCCATTCATCTGCCACAGTTCAAGTCATCAAAAACTTACAGGATGATATATGGGTTTTGCTGAAAGCTGTGGGTCTGCACATGGAAATAGGAAGTCTCCTAATTGCTTTCTTTTTAAGGGGTACATATCCTGAATGTATGAATGGAAAACACATTTGTATTTCTCTCATGGAAGTCCCTTTGCACAAAGAAAGTGTTTCACCTTCCTCTTGCTTAAACCTTTACGATACTCATTACTTGCTTCTGTGATCTTTAAACAGGGCAACTCCGAATCAGGAATTTTCAGGAGTTACCTTGACTCATCAAAACCCAGCCATCAATGGCCATGCAGCACCTGCTCCAGGACAGACTGAAGGTCATGCTGGAGAGGATGTTGCCAGCTGTCATCCAGGCTTTGCTAACACTTGTTGAAAGCATGCAAATGCAAAAAGTTTATTGTCAGTGTTATACAAACCCATTATAAAGGGACTACTGGGGAAATAATTAGAAAAACAAGCCCTCTGATCTGAATCCAGAATTTAGTACCCAGTGTTTGCAACACTGCTAAAGCTTGCAGTTATGTTCTCAAATGCTGTTCTTTCTTCAAGGCTGAAACAGTACACGAAGGTCTTAAGCAATTGACCTTTGTTCTTTTTCTTGGATGGATGCATGGCCAAGCTGAGTTGAGAGGTATTAAAAAAAAGAGTAAAAAATTAAAAACATATGAGGGCGGCTGTTTTTGGATAAAGATATTGGTCCTAAAGAAGTACCTATTCCTATTTCTGTGTGTTTTTATATCCATTCTTGGGTTTCTGTGGGATCTTCTAATGTTGCAGTGTTTTTATATACTAGGTTAAAAGAAAATATCTGGCTACATTCTAGGTTTGAGTCATTCAGCAACTTCAGTCTACCTCACCAAGCCTAAATGCTAGTCCATTCTGTAAAACTAACTTTGGGAAAGGCTTAGCCTTACCAATTCTTTTTAGGAAAGCAGTCATTAAAAGCAGTCACTGGGTGATCCTTTAGCTCATTTTCAGGAGAGGTAGGCAATGCAGAGTTGTGAGCTACCACATCTGAGTCATAATGTAATTGGGGTTAACTTTTTTGGGTGTCATCTTCTGGGCTTGGATCAAAAAAGGGCTTGGGCTTTGCAAGCTGAGCCTTGCACCCGTAGTTCTTAGGTACTTACTTTATACAACGAAATCTGCAGTCCTGTTGAGGGCACCTACATGTTATATGGTGAATGAAAAGCTGAGTGGAGAAAATTAGCCACAAGAAAACCCTTTGATGTCATTGATAAGTTTAAAGTCATTCCTCACTATGGAGCTCAGATATCTAAACCTGGGCTCCATGGACTTTTATAATTCTTTGGTAAAACTTCTCCTTTGGATGAAGGTCCAAGTCAATTCATTTTTAAGAAAGAGTTAAAGCATTTCACTACACTTCTTTCCTATGTAAATCATTCTAGGGATGCAAGCATTTACCTAGAATGTAGGACTTCCATAAATCTTCCTTGCCTGAGGGGTCAGAAATAACCCTCAACTTTCAAGGTAATGCAAAAAACAGTACGTTACACTCTGTGGATGCTTTGGCTATGTTCTTACTTTAGCGCTTCATGTGAGCTAATGATTGAATAATACAGGGACAGACATAAACTTTCGAGTATGGATGGAAAATCAGGTTCCTTTCCCAAGAGAGCTGCCTAACTATTAATGATTGTCATGTTGCTTTTCTTTTACTCTTCCTGAGCCTTTCTGATTGAATCTTTAAAGTACAATAGCTTTGTTGGGGTGGTCCAACCACATCCTTGAGGTCTCTAATCAGTAGACTATTGAAGAAAAATTGTGAGAAGAGAGTCTGTGTGAAAACAGTACTTTCTGCACTTTGTGAAGAGAACGATTGCCACCTGTTTTTCAGGTGAACACCTGAGCTTATGTGGTAAATTGGACTCATTACAGGAGAAGACCCCACTGAAAGCATGAAGTAGCTGCTGAGCAACTCTGCCTGGGGAAGACCAGCAGTTTTCTGGGTATGTGCAAAAGCAGAGCTGTACATGTGTAAGGGGCTTACCTAGTGAAAACACAGGTGCTTATGAATCTAGGCAGAAGTTCTGAGAATGATTCTAGATCATATCTTTGTGTCTAAATTATGGCTGAATTAATCCCTGGAATCTCCCTGTGCATATCAGAGCTCATGTACTATACAACTCATTTGTTGGTAAAATAATACAATATAAACACTAAGAAACTCAAGATGCAGCTTTTCTCTCAGTGATTTTTCCTCCTCTAACCAACTGCCTTACCTCATGAAATCTGTGGGAACTTCATATTTTTGAGAAGCCAACCCCCTGCCAAATCTGACTTATATTTGGTCACCAGGTTTAAAAAACATTAGGAAGAAATGACAGTCAAAGGCACATATACATATACAACGTTTGCATCCCTTTTCCTGGGATAACATGTCTGGAAAAACTGCCAGTCTACTGGTCCATCTTGTAGTGCATAAATCATGGCATACCATTAAGTTCTTCAAAGTTACCAAAAACCTTTTGATAGCAAGGGCAGAGCTGCTAGCATAAGGATCATTCATATATATGGAAGCTGTTTTGTAGAAGACATACATGACCATTAAATGCAGTTTTCCTCAGATTCTGAGTTTTTATTACAAAAAAATCCCAAAGAAAAATGTTTCAGCTAAATACACTTGAAGTCTCTCTTCTAACTGGGGTACTCAATGACTAGCTGTGCTAATTATGTCATTTAAGACAGTCTGGGCTCCCTGTAAAATCAGATAATTGGCAGCTAATGAAAGGGAGAGGAAAGTAAGATAAGACTCTACAGTTTAAAAATAACTGAGGACTGGAATGAACAACATATATCAACAATGAAAAGAGCCACAGTGTTCCTCTCCTACTACAGACACAAATGAGTGACTTCAGATCTGGCAGAAATGAAGTATACAGAAAGTGGAAAGGGGGACAGGCCACTTGGGAGGAATATAGGGACATTGTCAGAGTATGCAGGGATGCGACGAGGAAGGCTAAGGCCCGTTTGGAATTAAATCTGGCAAGAGATGTCAAGGACAACAAGAAGGGCTTCTTCAAATACCTCAGTAGCAAGAGGAAGACTAGGGAAAAAGTGGGTCCTTTGCTGAATGGGGTGGGTGCCCTGGTGACAAAGGATGCAGAGAAGGCAGAGTTACTGAATGCCTTCTTTGCTTCAGTCTTTACTGCTCAGGCCAGCCCTCAGGAACCCCAGATCTGGGAGACAAGAGAGAAAGTCTGGAGAAAGGAAGACTTTCCCTTGGTGGAGGAGGATCGGGTTAGAGATCATTTAAGCAAACTCGACACCCACAAATCCATGGGCCCTGATGGGATGCACCCACGAGTGCTGAGGGAGCTGGCAGATGTCATTGCTAAGCCACTCTCCATCATCTTTGAAAGGTCATGGAAAATAGGAGAGGTGCCTGAGGACTGGAAGAAAGCCAATGTCACCACAGTCTTCAAAAAAGGGCAAGAAGGAGGATCCAGGGAACTACAGGCCAGTCAGCCTCACCTCCATCCCTGGAAAGGTGATGGAGCAGCTCATCCTGGAGGCCATCTCCAAGCATGTGGAGGAAAAGAAGGTGATCAGGAGGAGTCAGCATGGCTTCACCAAGGGGAAATCATGCCTAACCAATCTGATAGCCTTCTATGATGGAATGACTGGCTGGGTAAATGAGGGGAGAGCAGTGGATGTTGTCTACCTTGACTTCAGCAAGGCTTTTGACACTGTCTCCCATAACATCCTCAAAGACAAGTTCAGGAAGTGCGGGCTAGATGAGCAGTCAGTGAGGTGGGCTGAGAACTGGCTGAATGGCAGAGCTCAGAGGGCTGTGATCAGCGGCGCAGAGTCTAGTTGGAGGCCTGTAGTTAGCGGTGTCCCCCAGGGGTCAGTACTGGGTCCAGTCTTGTTCAACTTCTTCATCTGTGACCTGGAGGAAGGGACAGAGTGCACCCTCAGCAAGTTTGCTGACGATACAAAACTGGGAGGAATGGCTGATACGCCAGAGGGCTGTGCTGAGGAACCTCAACAGCCTGGAGAGGTGGGCGGAGAGGAACCTCCTGAAGTTCAACAAAGGCAAGTGCAGGGTCCTGCACCTGGGGAGGAATAACCCCATGCACCAGTACAGGTTGGGTGTTGACCTGCTGGAGAGCAGCCCTGCGGAGAAGGACCTGGGAGTGCTGGTGGACACCAAGTTAAGCATGAGGCAGCAATGTGGCCTTGTGGCCAAGAAGGCCAATGGTATCCTGGGGTGCATCAGGAAGAGTGTTGCCAGCAGGTCGAGGGAGGTGATTCTCCCCCTCTACTCAGCCCTGGTGAGGCCACATCTGGAGCTCTGTGTCCAGTTCTGGGCTCCCCAGTACAAAAGGGATGTGGCACTACTGGAGCAAGTCCAGCGAAGGGCTACAAAGATGATTAGGGGACTGGAGCATCTCTCTTATGAGGAAAGGCTGAGAGAGCTGGGCCTGTTTAGCCTAGAGAAGAGAAGGCTGAGAGGGGATCTTATCAATGTATATAAACATCTCAACGGGGTAGTGTCAAGAGGATGGGACCAGACTCTTTTCAGTGGTGCCCAGCGACAGGACGAGAGGCAACGGGCACAAACTGAAACACAGACGCTTCCATCTGAACAGGAGGAAAAACTTCTTCACTGTGAGGGTGACAGAGCACTGGCACAGGTTGCCCAGAGAGGTAGTGGAGTCTCCTTCTCTGGAGATATTCAAAATGCGCCTGGACGCGATCCTGTGCAACGTGCTCTAGGTGACCCTGCTTGAGCAGGGGGGTTGGACTAGATGATCTCCAGAGGTCCCTTCCATCCTCAGCGATTCTGTGATTCTGTGATTCTGTGATTTCAGTTTATTCCATACTTGGCACCTATCTTATGTTTGGAAAAATGTCTTCATGTACGAAGAGATGTGATAGTAATGAGGAAGATTCCAGGCAGGAAGAAAATAGTTCCCTGTATATTAATCAACAGGCAAAATTGCAGTTAGTAACTAAAAACATGAGCCACTTGAATTCCTGACTGTATTCTGGGAACTGGTGAGATAGGGCTATGAATAGGAAGAAAAAGAGAGAAAAAAATATATTTTAAATACAAAATACACAATAGCATATATAAGAACAATTCAGTGTATTGCTGTGATTAGCTTGCAAAGGCAGACACATTGTTTACCTCACCCTGATAACAGATTTGATCTCAAATAAATAACTTTGGGAAGTAAATGCTTTTATAGAATGTGATGCCAGAAACAAAGGAAATGAAGCAAAGTGTGAAATCTGACTTTTATCCTTAGTAGACAACAGAGTGGGGCTGAATACTCCCCACAGAAGAACCATCCCTCAGAGAGATATATCATGTGGTAGTACATGTAAAATTAAAAATTCTGAACCTTGATGAAGGCATTCGCACAGTATTACTTTGGGTATTTGACTTTAGGCTCCCTATGTAGGTGGTGACTAGAAGGATGCTGCTTGGGTCTTCTGAATTTCTAGCTGGAGGTCTCAGTGGCATCATGAGAACCTCAGGCTTCAGGAGCAGGCCCCTCAGTCAGAGTGAAATAACTAATGCCCTTGACCTTGGAGTATCATCTGCTGCATTTCAACTGGAAGAATTACATTTTCTGAGAAAGCCATTTTCCAAAGTGGTATACTGAGGAATAATAGACTTACACAAGCTCTGATTTATAAGGTTTATGTATATATAAAACTCTTCTGTATTTATTAATATATTTTTGTGAAAGGTCATCTCTGTTAAGAATGGCAGAGATGGTAGGGTCCAATAACTGGTTCCTGACACGATGGGTTTAGAAATGTAGTGTGTCACTGTTAAAGAACAACAAAATTGAATTTCTGATGTATTTCATATAAAATCATCACCTTCCAAATTTACAAGCTTTGGTTTGACTCAAAAAACAGTTGCATTTCTGCAACAGTTATCCTGTAATAACTGTGATTTCATATAGATGATTCCAGGTAAAATGAGTTATTTATCTATAACTACTTGACAATGTCCATAGAGCTAAACAGAAAATGATTAGCAAGAACTTTTTCAAAGCTGTTGACAGATTAGATTACCATTTTTCAACAACTCAGCAGAGATGTACATAATGAAGAGGAATTAGAAAAATTCTCTTTTGATAATTGGATGTTGAATCAGATTATTACTCTGTTGCTCAAAACTTATGTAAAAAAATTTTAAAGATTATTTCAGCTGTTACATACTATTGTGATTGATACTTATGCATTTTCCCCTAAGGCTTACACTATCTTTCTTTCAGAAGACTTTTTACATTACTCAGGCATCATAGTTTAATACTGTCAAAAACAGAAAGGCAAGAAAGCCTCTATGTCAAGATACTGTTGAGTGACTCAAAGCAACCATGGCTGGATTTCTTCCATCTTATTATCCTCTCTTAGGGTAGGTGTTAGGAGCAGATGATCAGGGGTCACACTGATTCCCAGAGCTTGCTGTAAAGAGGAGCAGGGTCTGAGATGTGGTGGAAGTCTAGAGGCAGCTTAGCAACTCAGCATTGATCCCACAGGGTTTGTCACTGCTGTTTCTGTCGTCCTACTTGGAGCAATTCAGGTCTACCCATGCACT
This sequence comes from Apteryx mantelli, assembly GCF_036417845.1. Taxonomy (NCBI): domain Eukaryota; kingdom Metazoa; phylum Chordata; class Aves; order Apterygiformes; family Apterygidae; genus Apteryx; species Apteryx mantelli. The sequence continues at coordinate 34,409,034 of NC_089979.1, read as the reverse complement.
GACTGGTACAATTATATATATATATATCAGGCATGACAAACAGACAGGATTTACCACAGTATGTGAGAAACAGATTTTGTGTACTCTCTTCAAGTGAGTGAGTTACTGGAGGCACAATAAGCCATGTAATACTGTAGCCTGGTATAAATACATAAAAAGTCTACTACAGAGTAATAAAGGATGGGAATAATTTTACATCAGTGAATCTCATAACATCCAAAAAACCCTGGATCTTGAGATACTGGGTTGAGAAATGCAGAGTGTCAGGAATGACAAAACTGAATTTTGGTTGTATTTCATAAAAATCATGGTCTTCCAATTTTTCACGGTTAAATCTGACTCCAAAGCAGTTGAATTTCTACTGAGCTGCTGTGGAGAATGGAAATTGCAGGACTTTGTCACTCTGACAAACTGGGTCCGGGAAAACATATCAATGACGTTTTTTTCATTTAATGACATCTTGATGAAATCACATTGAAAAAATAAATCTAGACTCCCTCAGTTAACAAATCATATCAAATATAACAAAAAAGTCCAGATGCAAGTTTCTATAAACTTTCTGCTTTTGGATTGAGACATTCAAAGCAGGTTCTTAAAACCTAAATGCACCAAAGGATAAACTAGTGTTGTGAGATAAATGAACGGTTTAGGCCTAAGCCTCAAATCTGCTTGGTTTTATTATCCGAAGTGAATTATCTAAAGTAAAGCTCCCAAAAGGAGCTGAGCTCCTCAGATGAGAATGGAAGGAGAAATTTGCCATGCAGCAGAAAAAACAGTCAAGAAAAGGTACTGCCTACTGTGAACTGACCTGAAACAGGAGGACATGGAAGATAAGATGCTGCCCAAGTTGCTGAATAGCACAGTCAAACTCTGAATTCTAGAGGAGCTGCAGCTGAGGACTTCAGAAGGTATTTCATTTTGGGAAAGCTTATTTCATTTGCAAGGGATCTGGCATTTTTGATAAATTCCAGATATAGGAAAGTTTATGTAGCTTGACTACGTCCTCAGAAACTGCAATGACAAAGTTCCCTGGGGGGTTATATCAACCTTCACATTAACTTAAGACGCTTTTGTAGCAGCAAGATCTCCTTCCTCTAATTTATGAACTGTGGCATAACGAGAATTAAAAAAATCCTGAAAATATCCAGAATGAGAAATGAATTGAGTGAATTTTAAAACTTACATTTAATAAAAATGGGAGCAAACCATTACTTTTTGTAATGAAAAACTGTCTAGAATTCACTTGGAACAAGAAACTTTGCATAGACAATTACCCTAGCAATTTGAAGACATGTCCTTGGTATGGTATCCTACTGGATGATTTAATTGAAAACAAAAAAACAAAAAAACAACTTTCCTGTAGATGTTCTATGTTCTCCTTTTGGCAAAGAAATTCTTCAATAGGAATCTTAACATGGCATATCTTCATTTTCCAATGATTTAGAGAGACTCTCTCAGAGATATTATTTCTGTGTATTATAATTGTCCTGAAGTTTATGGAAACCAGGAGATAACAGACCTCCATTTGTACATTAAAGCCCATTTCAAAGTTAAACCTATGGCAATGCAAAGCAGGAAGAGAAGGAGAACAAGACACTCTTGAAAAGGACAGATGGGATGTACCCACAAAAGTTTTTGTTGTCTTTGAGGACAAAGCACTATGTCAGGTTTTTTGGGATGATCATACACTGCAGAATAAGTTGTTGCACTCTGATTGAAAGATGATTAAAACAAAAGTCACTGTGAGTAGACCAGGACTTATGGATACAAATGGCTTGGTTGTGGAAGGGAAAAATGATACCTGTGGGCTGTCTTGTCATTAGTCTTGCTGTCCTTTAACTTGGTGATATTAGTAAAGTGTTTATTAGTGTTTTCCCATACTGTTAACATCACTTTATTTTCTCTGATTTGATCTCCATTCATGAGCTACTCTTGTCCAGAAATTAGGATGGACCTGTTGATTTTAGAATCTGAAGTATTGCAGATGTACTGAAATCAAATCATTAATGTAATCATACCTTGGCTTTTGACAAAATGACATATTTTGTTTTATCCTAACAATTTGTGTGCCTCTCAAAAGAGGGCAGGGATTCTCAAACATTCAGCTAAGGTGAACTGTAGCAGCGGGACTGGTGTGACCACAGCAAGTAGCTATACCAGCAGGCTTGAAATGACAGTTCATAACACCAAACACAAGCGGTTCCTGAAGATGCCCAGAGAGGGATATGAACTGAGTGAATTTTTACACTACTTTTCTATAATGTAAAGTGCTCATAAGGTGAAGAGAGATGACAGAGAAGGGAAGAGAAAAAAAGAGAAGCACAAAGAGATGAAGCAGCTGCCCTAAAATCTGCGTAAAAAGCCCCTGAGCTCTTAAATAGTACTGTCAGGAAAAAAAAAGCATATTTGTGAGTGGAAGAGGACTGTCTGGTTTGTAGAACAAATACAAAATTAAATGCTGCTAAACTAAAAAAAAAAAAAGAACATAACTCAATGTTGATATACCTTTCTGATGTAGTGTTTGAAAACGTCTTTCAAAGTGAATCACAGAAAGAAAAGACAAGGAAGAGTATTCTTAATTCTCTTAATTCTTAGCTTTCTTCCTGAGAAATGATTAAAGGAATTTTCCTGATAGTAAAGGGGCTGTTCAATGGTGAAGACTGGGTGGTAAAATTATTTGTGGAAAATTATAAGAATAATTTAAAAGGTTATGGTTTACATTAATAAAAAATCTTTCAGGCTTCTTCTTTTTTATTGCCTTATTAAGAACATATTCCTAATTTTCTTCAAATCTCTTGTAAAGAATGTTTTATACAAGTAATTAACTTTGACTACAGATATGTTTTGAAAAGACTAATCTGTAGAAACATCTTTAACACTTAGTTATTTTAAAAGAACTCTTTTGGGAATTGAACATCTTATTCGCTAATACTGGAATAGCATTGAATAAGATCAAACTATAAGAGCGTTCTCTCAAAATCTAATGGTTTCTTGTACCTGAAAGGGATCAGAATGTTTTGCTGAAGATAAAGAGATCTTGGAAGGATCAAGTGACATTACTGCCAGAGCTGGAGAAACCACATGCTTCAGATCCACTTCCATTAATTCTCACTCTGTCATACTTCTCACTTATTTTAGAAAAGACTTCAACCCCTATTCTCCTTTCATCCTGGCTGACTTGTTTCTCTTTCACTACTTCATCTTCCTCTCCCTCCTCCTTCTGCTAGTCCTTTCTCAAGCACTTTTGATTCCTGCTGGTTTCTCTCTTACCAAAGGGATAGTTTACTTGATGTTAATATAACGTCTATTATATATAATGATTTTTATATATAACTTGACAATAGCTTGATGTCTATTCTTTCAAAAGGAATGCCTCCTCCTTAGCGTCGTGTTTCTCTTTCCTACAGGACCTCCTTGTTGTATGAGTGTTTGGGTGTTCTTTGTTCATTCTGTTCTATTATTGCTCTTCTTGTTTCAGGAAAGGAAGATGAATTGCCACTGCTATGGGCAACTAACGATTGCTGTCTTGTAATTCCTTGAGGTTCTTGGCCCCTAAAGGTAGCTGCTGCAATGAAAACTCTCCATAAGTGAACAAAAACTACTGGGGAGGGAGTGACGGAATGTGCTCCATTAACCATACTGCAGATCTTCTGAGCAAGTAAATCCTTTTACATTTTGTTTAAATGCAAAGAGAATTTCAATGTCAACAATGGACAGACAGACACGTACTCCTCCGATTTGGAATAGTACTTCCATTTTCTTGAAAAGCTTAAGATGGTCTCTGCTACATTTTTCTTGCAAGGGCAGATGAGATAGCCTGAAGCTAATACACATGATATAGGTGACAGATTTACTTAATTCTGCTGATATAAAAATCTATTCAGCAATTTCAAGATCCCAGTTTATTAACCTCATTTTCAATATGCTGAGATGGCAGAGTGCAATACTCCATCCATTTCAAATGAAGGGAGTTGAACACATAATTTGCCAAAGTCTAGAAAACCACTGCTTATTAAAGAGAAGGTGATTTGAATTGTTTATGATTGTGTCATTTACCAGGAGTTGAGAAATAATTGTTTAAAACTACATTATCAGACCAAATACATTTTCAATGTGTTTTTGCAATACCCATGGAAGTATACCTGAAACACATTTGGCCTATAATGCTCAATATTTCAATATAATAACTGCAGAAAAATTTCAGTCATACACAGTTTTAAAATTAACGTATTTAAAGGTATATTTTGCTCTGTTTCTGTATAGCCTTCTAAATTAGACACCGAAGTTAGAAGTATAGGGTGTCTGCAATTAAGGGGTAGAGCTGCACCTCTGCATTAGGTACTCTTAATTATCTTTAGAGCTTTATTGCCCGCATTAGTTAAATAATTGAAATGAGATTTTCTGAAAATCTCCTCCTGCCTTCTGCATATTTTCCCTTTTCTTCTATTGCCTGACAACTCTATTATCCTCTTAAGTCATTGCTCTTTCCCCTTACCCTTAGCAGAATTCACCCATTCTACCAAAGTTTCTTTCTTTATACCCTTTTAAAATAAAAGGAGATAGACCCTAAAGAGATTAAACCTCTTTAATGCACATCTTTTATTTTTTATTGAGTTCACTGAAAAGCAAGATGTTCTGGCCTCTCAGGTTTATACTGCAATAACACCCTGTGGGCAGGCTGAAGAAGAAAAAAAGAAGACTGTTTAAAAACAGTTAGTTAAGCACAAGTTTTATCAAACAGTTATTCTGTTTTTGACACCTTTGGAGGAAGTAGTTCTTTTAGACAAAGTTGTGACTGCAGAATTATTTGTTAACATATGCTGGAATTGCTGATACCTACCCAATTTCCAGCTGCCTGTAACAAATGCTGCCTCCCAAGCTAAGAAAAAAAAAGAACAAATAAGCTTCTCTGCTCCACGTATTTATTTTAAGGCAGAAGAATGATCAGGAAATGATAGTGTTAAAATGAATACAGTCTATCCTATTTGGGGAAAAGGAGGACACTGTTAAAAATATAAGAAAGAGTGAAAGAAGCAAATACAAAAATCATTATGCCATTTTTCTGGTCAGAAGATGAACTGAAAATCAAAAGTGCAGTGAACAGAAGAAGGCAATAAATAGTTGAGGTTTAAAGCGTCGTAAAAGAGCAGTTGTCATTTGTTGGAAGCTCATATAGGTATTGGCTAGGATCACCAATACAGAATTATAGAAACTTCTGCCTGGAACTTCGAATGAACATATGGGAGCTATTATAGACCTAATGCTCTTTGTAATTCAGTTGGAGATGGATGTTTAACACTCAAAGTCTCTTTTTTCAGTCTTGGTAACAATGTGGTGGGATTTTTTTTTCATCTTATGAAAACAGCTCAGTGCTCAAGGAAAGAACCAGCTACTGTTAAAATAAGCATTTAGGAATAGATTGTAAATAGGGACTTTTAGGGGATATGACAAATTATCCCAGCTGTGGAAATACTGATTCTATTAACTTCAAGTGATTGCTATCACTATATAAAACAGAAATCTGAAATGACTGGCATTTGTAAGGACTGTACGTGCCATTTTTTAAACTCTGTCAAGGAAATGTTTTAAAACCAGGAAATAATAAGGCTTACAGAAAGGACAGGACAATTGAATGATATCAGGTAGGCATTAACAAGAAACACTATTTTCTTACTGCAAATGAGATATTTTGTTACTATTAATGTGAAGAGGAGCAACCTCCACAGTTTATGAGAAACAGCCTTTTGGGGGGGAAAGGAATACTGACTCAAGGAAATGTCTAGTCTGTAGGCTTTACAAATATATCTTTTAAGCTGATCTCAAACTACTACCCCAAAATAAATAGCTAACATAATGATACACACAATCTGTGTGTTTTACAGGGACTGGCGTATTTATCTGATTCAATTGCTGAGCTGAGGACTATTAAGAGCATCCATCTGGGTTTCTGCACTTGTAGGGGCCTCCATTACCTGCAGTGATTACACTGCTGGCTGTGGGTCAGCAGCCTCAATATCCTGCCTGCGGACAAGGTACCTAATGTGCTGGTCCTGCATTTTCACCCTGGTGAGATTACCTAGGTAACACAACTATACTATAAGGGATGTTTATAGCTTGTGTTACCAAGGTGGAAGTAGTAAAGAATTCTACTGCATTTTATACTACCATTCTGTGCACCTATTTATGATAAGGGATTTTGAAATATCAGTGGGGATGTCCGAATCATTCACTTCCAATTAGAAACTGATATTTTTACTGAATGCACAAACACTTTTAAAAGGCCCAAGTCCTTCCCTTGCTTCTTCCTTATAGTTCTTGTGAGCCAGCAATGGACTACAAGTGGAAATGCTGCAGTGAGAAGTCAGGACAGTAACATATTCAAGCTGGGTTTACGTGGGGGACCTGTAATCACTGTAGAAGCAAGAGAACTCAAAGCCCCCATCCCAAAGCAGGGCTGTTTGCCCTGCCATGTAGTTTAAAAAAGAAAAATGACCCAAGGGCCCAATTCTGCTGTAGTGTCTTATTCAATAATAATAAGAGATGACCCTTGCAGTTCTATTAATAGACTCCATTAGTTTTCAGCCTCAACAGACAAATAGGAGCCAAGTATAAATATAGCTGGGGAAAAGAGGAAAGCTAATATTAGGGTCTTTAGTTTTCTCTGCCAGTTAACAGGAGCTGCCATGCATTGCCACTAGCCCCAAGCACCCTTTCTCCTGCCCCAACAGTCAGGTAGGATCAGTGTCTTTATTTGAGAAGGGATATAGGATTATGTTAAAGAAAAGAAATACTCTCTGTTTAATAGGTTAAAATAAGTGTTAAGTTTTTGTATTCTAAGCCTAACAGTTTGGGCAAACGAAACAATTATAATGTAAAAAACTGAAATGGAAAAGGCAACTGAAGAAACAAATTCATCACAAAGGACAACTGTTTCATTAAACTAGGAAAAGCCAGCAGTGTTATTCCAGATTAATATTGTCAAAAATTGAATTCAGTCTACAAATGAAATGGGAATTCTAACCGTAGTTAGTTAAGTGAGTTATAGTATCTAATAAACCTAAGAAATGACTTTATGTAGGAAGTGGACAGGGGAGGGGAACGTATTTTAATTGTTCAGCAAGCTGATATTTCTGATGATCACCGTGATTTTTTTTTCTCCCCCAAAATATTTTCTGACCAGCTATACAAATGTTTGACATTTTGTGGGATTTAATGGCTGAAAAGGAGAAAAATAACTGGGCTAAATATACTATCCTAACTGAAACTAAACACTCTGTTGGATGGAGACTGCCATTTTTTTTCAAAGATTTGGGTAAATCTTTAGGTCCTCTTAAAGAAAAATAAGTAAGCGTTTCCTTTAAAAACACTGATACTATTCGGGTTTTGGATATTTTTGCTCTTTTTTTCAGGTGAAAGGGTTTGATTAATGCAGTGTGAATTTGCTATGATTTCTAGTCATTATGAATAAACATTATTGATGAATTTATTTTTGCCCAGCTCTATTTTTGTTATCAGTTAAGGACCTATTATATGGAGCATTATAACATTAAAATTGCATGTTACCTGAGGGGTTTCATATGCTCATTACCACTGAAAAGCTCTTTTGATAGAGATTGTTTCAGCTGGTGGGAAAAGCCCTAAATACAGGTTTCTTGTTTGTTTGTTTTGGGGGTTTTATCTGCCTGATAGATTGATCCAAACAAGGAAATTGATAGAGTTAACCTGAAATGTGAATTTAGTTCAGTGCATTTGAGGCTTTTCAACATAAATACAATATCATGAGGTGTATCCTGCTTAGAACTGCAAGTTATGCCACCACAGCATGAAAAATATGAGGAGCACCTTGAAAAGCTCAGCGAGAAAGTGTGTGGGAGTGCTGAGAAGGTTCTAGGGAAACAGCAAAGGGAAGAGAGTGCAGAACGATAAAATTGTCATTATACTTTTCTTCAGTCACAAGTGCCTTGTCTCTGAGTCACTATTGTCACATAACATAGTCTTGCATTGCTTGGGAGCAGTGGTTTCATAGGTAGCAGGAGTTACGTTCTCATCATGGGAGAAGAGGTATTCTTCCCAAGAAATGGAAATAGTTTCTTTTCTGCCAAAATGCAAAGAGAGTTGGAATAAAGTTAGGGCAGAGACACGCATGTCCTACCATTGGCCAACATTTTCAACAGATGCTACAGAAACAGGACAGAATATGTGAAAGAATTTATAGAAAGATAAGTTTCTGGGAAATTCTTGCACAGAAGTGGAATTCAAAAAAGGGGAGATAACTGCATGTCCTTAACCACTGTGAAAATACAGCTCCACAGTATGCCAAATGTGATGAAGTAAAATGAAAATTTTGAGATTCAGCTTGTTATTGTGCTCTTGGAGATATTAGACATTGTACCTTTTTACAAAAAATTTAAACAGAACAAAACAACGTTGTTCATTAATGACTGATTAATTCAAACCTGTGAGTGGAAACAAAACCCATGTTCCTTCATAAGCCAAATTCTGCAGTTCTTTAGGCAACCCCTGCAGCTGAAATGGAAAATCTTGTGAAAGACTGCAGGAGTTAGTCAGAATTTTCAGAGAAATAACTAATTTGTTGAATACTGTGGGTTGTGCTGCAAACTGTGAATTTTTTATGTTGTACCATAAGCTGAATATACAGTAAAGGATAGCTTTGCTATTTTAGTTACAGAAAATGTGTTGCTCGCTGCCATGAACTTGTAAAAACTGCTGAAGCTGTGGAAAAGTTTCTTTAAATTGAATGGGTGAGCAAAACTTGTGAGTTATCAGTGAGGCTTTTGAGCTTGAAGTTTGTCTATAAGAAATGACCCACAGAAGTACTTAAAAACATTTATTTTCATCACAATATATATGATTGTTTTCTTATGTAAGAACCGGTTTTCCAAAGCATACAGCAGGTTCATCATGTAATAGTCTATCACTTCTGGTGGTTCAGGTTACTGGCAAACATTGCCTGTGTGAAGAACACTTCACAATTATGCATTTTTCCCTGTTAAAAGTCTACTGGTAGTTCATACTAGAAAACAGATCAGGGAGTAGAAATGTCAGGTGTCTACATCTAAGAAATTGGCTCTGTGATAATATTTAGTGATTTCAGCACAGCAAATGAGATTTCCTTTGGGGTTAGAACAAAATTGAGTTTGCAGTTATAGCAGAGAAAAAATTCAAATCTGAGGCTTTAAAACATTATACCTTTCCAGCACTTCACATTGAGATCCTTGGTCTGAACTATGATCTACCAGAAAAATTCTCGCCTGGACCACTCTTGAAGGCCTGTTATCCTGATACAGGCTTGCTGTGATGGCAAAAGGCAACTCTCACATCAGGGTTATAGTACGTGCATTGCACATTATGTACACAAGTCCTTTTTGCTCACTGAAACAGACATAGCCTGAGGTAAGCCTCATGGATTTCCTTGGTGGTGAGCAGATGGGGGATTAGACTGGCAGGACATACCCACTGAAGATGTCGCACTGTTGGTCTGACACTTTCAGAAAGGGGTGATTTTAGTGCACAGGCGCAGGTGGACTGCACTCTGTGCATGCACACAGAGTGTGGACAGGGAGCTCAGGAGTGGCCATACACATCACTAAAGGTGGACTGTATATCCTGTCCAGCTGAACAGGTCAGGCAGCACTCATCATTGTGAACAGTCAGCTACATTTCCATTTGCATTTATGGTAGAGGTTTTTTTGGAGCTAGTGTGCTGCTATCTACCTCAACTGCAATGCAGTTTAGACATGCATCTGGGGAAAAACCTGAGAACAAATGTAGCTTTCATGGAGGCTGATGAGCTTATTGCATTTGGAAATATGTGACATTTTGCTAGAACAGATTTCAGTTTGACAATATGTGTATCTTTTCCTTGCTCCTTCAGCAAAAGTTGTGCAAATGGGTGTTTGAGGAGAATCTTGTATTTGAATGACAAATGTATTCATGTCAGATGCCAGTGGGTACTGGCAACATCAGGGAATTCTAAAGCTATCTTTCATGATGGGGAGAGGCAAAAACAATCAACTGAAAACTCTCCAAGCAAATCTTGATTAATGATTTTAAAAGTATCTAGAAAGGCAAGGAAGGAGCTGGCTAGCTCAAAGCATGGACAAGTGTCTTTGCTCTGGCTGAGGACATAGCCAGAAAAAAAAGAGACCTTCTTTACCCTTGGTACTGGTATCATTCCTCAGAGTGGATTATGAGATTGTAGGGAGGTCAGCTCATTCAAGAGTGGGTGTGTGCTGGGGAACATGATCCTTTCAGTTCAGACCTATGAATTTCTGGGATGGAGTGTCCCTGACAACTTTTTATCTGATCTGTGGCCTCCCTGACCTGACGTATAGGGACTATCTGCCACTTGTCCCTTGACCAGAGAAGAAGTTTAGCAAGGTGGATCATAGATATCTCATGGGTACTGTGGAGGTGTTTGGTTTGGATCTCCACTTATAAGGTTCTTCCAGGCTCTCTGTGCTACTGCAAAGTATATGGTGTAGCTAGTTCCTGACCAGACCTGTTGGCTTTAGATAAGGCATGTGTCAGGGCTGCCCTTTGCCTGGCCAACTCTGTTCCGTCATCGCTGAGTCCTTCCTTTGCCTCGTCTATTGGGAGGTGATGGTATTGGTGCTCACTGAGCTGGACTTTAAGGTGGTCCTGTTGGCACAGGCTAACAATCTGATGTTGAGCACCCTGGCAAGTACTTTGTTTTGCCACTCCCAAGGGCTCCGATATGACTGGCATATTTTTTTTATTTGAAGAGTCTTCCCAGAAGCATCTCTGAGATCCTGGTCTTTTGCCAAGACCTCAGTGTTATTTGGAGAAACCATGTCTTTTCTGGCCCCAAAGTGGGTGGATGTCCTAGCTGAGACCCTCTTGCACAAATTCCATCTCTTTGCATACAAAGGTGAAGACCCCCTGGTGAGTATTTCCAAGATTGCAGATTCCTGGACTACAGCTGGCAGACAAGGTGGACCCCACACAGCTTGCAGACTGCATGGGATGGCCCAATCACATTATCCCATTTTGTTCCACAAAGAGGTGAAGTCCTCCTTGAACCCCATGTACCCACTATCTTCAGGAGAGTAGCCCCCACCCAACCCACACCCTGGCCCTGCCAACCTTCTGCCTGAGCCTCTGTTTTGTCTCTTTGGCCTCAGCTGCTCTCCTGCACATAATTTTTGTAAGCTGCATGATAGTCTTTTGTCCAGCCTCCAAATGATGCCTCCAGAGCATACTGATGCTCCACTAGTCCACCTTGTCCTTGTGTCTTGGCATGATGGCTTAACATCGCAAGAGGCATAAGCTGAAAAATCATTCATCGAGCAATGAGCACTAGTGTATTTGTCATGTGCTTCACAGGATTCCCAGACTTGTGACCCTTTTGTGGTGAGAGAAGGATTCAGGGTCATAGGAACTTAGAATGGGCTGGTGGCACTCTATCTCCTTGCCCCTTAAAGATCTCTTCTTGACATTCTGGCTGCATTTTTCCCCTTGCCTCCTATTTTTACCCTCCACATCTGAAGCATGACCAAGTTACAGGACATACTTGTCAGCTTCCTGCTAGCCACTAGCAGTACTGGGGAGGAAACCAAATGGAAACGGTACTGATTGTTGGGTCTATTTTTGCTCCCTCATCCTGTCACACCTTCAGGAGAAACACAGCTTGGCAGCATCCTTGGACACTTTTAGGTCATTGTCCCTCTTTGGTGTTTTTGACCTTTTAACTCTCTCCATCTGTCTCTTTTGTTTGTTGTCCTTCAGGTTTTCTCCCTTGTTGCCTTTTACTCTAAGTCCCCCCTCCTCTTTTTTTTTTTTTTTTTTTTTTGGGATGGTAAAGAATATATTTTGTTCAATGAGGGAAAACCAATGAAGAAATCCATCTAAGGCAGACACTATTTTTAATGTGCTTGGATAGGTAGGTGGGGAGAATATTACTTGGAAAATAAAAAGAAAAGTATAGGAATCCTGCTGGCATGAGAAAGGAAGCGAAATAACACTTCTGGACTAATGCTGTGTCTCAATAGTTGATCCATGTTCAATTTCCAGCCAGCACAAATTTCCTGATATTGTTCTCTTTGTGGATTTACTTTCAGAACAGTGCTCAAAAGTAGGTGCCTGTGGGAAGAGATAGGAGGGCAGCAAGTATGTTTATTAATTCCTTAGCTGTCAGCAATTTTCTGCTCAGGGACTTCTTGAGTCAAATGTGTTTTCCATACCTCAATAGTTTTCTCTTCTGTTAGCTTCTAATCTCATCATTCTTTTAAAAGGCTAACTTCACTGGCAATGGAGATCATCAGCTGATCATCAGCATCAGGCAGGGAGGAAGTGGAGCAAACCCATATGCTCAATACTAACAGAGCAGTTAGTTTACCTCTGGATAATGGGAGAAAAAAATAAAGCCTGAAAGAAAACAATATGAGCAACTTTCTTTTATCATTAGACAAGCATGGCATGAATTACACCAGTGTGTACTCATCTTCATTTCCTCACTTAAGGCATGTATGCTTTTCTTTGCATACTGATCTGTCAATTTTTTCACAGATGAATTTGCCAGAAATTATATGGGTCACTTTGATACAAACCATTATTACTCTCTAGCTATCTAATGTAAGATATGTACTGAGATTTCTGATGTGCCCATCAGCACTCTTTCCAGGTATTAAAGTTAATTGGCTTCATTTTGTGCACTTCCTTAAGGTTTTGACCCATTACACAATAGTGACATTGGGAAACTCTCAGTAAATAGATAATGACAAAAAAAATTCTCTCAGATGGTCTTATGAAACTATATTTTTTTGTTTTGGAAATTGGCCTGAGCATCTCTTAGCTAAATGAGCTTTAATTTTTTTGTTTTGTTGGCAGTTTTTAAGGTGATTCATTTTTCACCTTTTAATTTATTTCTTCTACTTTCTGATATCAGGAATCACAGCCAGGGACAAAACTTAGGATATGGAAAGTTAGACTTTTTTCCTGAGATTCTGAAATTAATCGGGCAAATCACAGAATCACAGAATCGCTGAGGTTGGAAGGGACCTCTGGAGATCATCTAGTCCAACCCCCCTGCTCCACCAGGGTCACCTAGAGCACGTTGCACAGGATCGCGTCCAGGCGGGTTTTGAATATCTCCAGAGAAGGAGACTCCACTACCTCTCTGGGCAACCTGTGCCAGTGCTCTGTCACCCTCACAGTGAAGAAGTTTTTCCTCATGTTCAGATGGAAGTGTCTGTGTTTCAGTTTGTGCCCGTTGCCTCTCGTCCTGTCGCTGGGCACCACTGAAAAGAGTCTGGTCCCATCCTCTTGACACCCTTCCTTCAGATACTTGTACACATTAATAAGATCTCCTCTCAGCCTTCTCTTCTCTAGGCTAAACAGGCCCAGCTCTCTCAGTCTTTCCTCGTAAGAGAGATGCTCCAGTCCCCTAATCATCTTCATAGCCCTCCGCTGGACTCTCTCCAGTAGTGCCACATCCCTCTTGTACTGGGGAGCCCAGAACTGGACGCAGTACTCTAGATGTGGCCTCACCAGGGCTGAGTAGAGGGGGAGAATCACCTCCCTCGACCTGCTGGCAACACTCTTCCTGATGCACCCCAGGATACCATTGGCCTTCTTGGCCACAAGGCCACATTGCTGCCTCATGCTTAACTTGGTGTCCACCAGCACTCCCAGGTCCTTCTCCGCAGGGCTGCTTTCCAGCAGGTCAACCCCCAGCCTGTACTGGTGCATGGGGTTATTCCTCCCCAGGTGCAGGACCCTGCACTTGCCTTTGTTGAACTTCAGGAGGTTCCTCTCCGCCCACCTCTCCAGCCTGTCCAGGTCTCTCTGAATGGCAGCACAGCCCTCTGGTGTATCCGCCACTCCTCCCAGTTTTGTATCGTCGGCAAACTTGCTGAGGGTGCACTCTGTGCCTTCCTCCAGGTCATTGATGAAGAAGTTGAACAAGACTGGACCCAGTACTGACCCCTGGGGGACACCGCTAGCTACAGGCCTCCAACTAGACTCTGCGCCGCTGATCACAACTCTCTGAGCTCTGCCATTCAGCCAGTTCTCAACCCACCTCACTGTCCACTCATCTAGCCCACACTTCCTGAGCTTGTCTATGAGGATGTTATGGGAGACAGTGTCAAAAGCCTTGCTGAAGTCAAGGTAGACAACATCCACTGCTCTCCCCTCATCTACCCAGCCAGTCATTCCATCATAGAAGGCTATCAGATTGGTTAGGCATGATTTCCCCTTGGTGAAGCCATGCTGACTACTCCTGATCACCTTCTTTTCCTCCACATGCTTGGAGATGGCCTCCAGGATGAGCTGCTCCATCACCTTTCCAGGGATGGCGGTGAGGCTGACTGGCCTGTAGTTCCCTGGGTCCTCCTTCTTGCCCTTTTTGAAGACTGGGGTGACATTGGCTTTCTTCCAGTCTTCAGGCACCTCTCCTGTCCTCCATGACCTTTCAAAGATGATGGAGAGTGGCTTAGCAATAATGTCCGCCATGTCCCTCAGCACTCATGGGTGCATCCCATCAGGGCCCATGGATTTGTAGGTGTCAAGTTTTCTTAAATGATCTCTAACCCAATCCTCCTCCACCAAGGGATAGTCTTCCTTTCTCCAGACTTTCTCTCTTGCCTCCAGGGTCTGGGGTTCCTGAGGGCTGGCCTGAGCAGTAAAGACTGAAGCAAAGAAGGCATTCAGTAACTCTGCCTTCTCTGCATCCTTTGTCACCAGGGCACCCACCCCATTCAGCAAAGGGCCCACTTTTTCCCTAGTCTTCCTCTTGCTACTGAGGTATTTGAAGAAGCCCTTCTTGTTGTCCTTGGCATCTCTTGCCAGATTTAATTCCAAATGGGCCTTAGCCTTCCTCGTCGCATCCCTGCATACTCTGACAATGTCCCTATATTCCTCCCAAGTGGCCTGTCCCCCTTTCCACTGTCTGTATACTTCCTTCTTCTGGTTGAGTTTTGCCAGGAGCTCCTTGCTCATCCATGCAGGTCTCCTGCCTCCTTTGCTTGACTTCCTACTCATAGGGATGCACCGCTCTTCAGCCTGGAGGAGGTGATGTTTGAATATTAACCAGCTCTCTTGAACACCCCTTCCTTCTAGGGCCCTAACCGATGGGATTCCTCCAAGTCAGTCCCTGAAGAGGCCAAAGTTTGCTCTCCTGAAGTCCAGGGTTGCAATCCTACTTAGTGCCCTGCTGCCTCCTCGCAGGATCCTGAACTCCACCATCTCATGGTCACTGCAGCCAAGGCTACCCCCAACCTTCACATCTTCCACCAGTCCTTCTTTGTTTGTTAGTATGAGGTCCAGCAGCACACCTCTCCTTGTTGGCTCCTCCACTGCCTGTGTCAAGAAGTTGTCACCAATGCTCTGCAGGAACCTCCAGGACTGTTTGTGCCTAGCTGTGTTGTTCCTCCAGCAGATATCAGGGTGGTTGAAGTCCCCCATGAGAACCAGGGCCTGGGATTGTGAGGCTACTTCCAGCTGTCTGTAGAAGGCCTCATCGACTTCCTCATCCTGATCAGGTGGCCTGTAGTAAACACCCACAACAGTGTCACCCATGCTAGCCTGCCCTTTAATCCTTACCCATAAGCTCTCGACTCACTCTTCATCCACCCCTAGGCACAGCTCAATACATTCCAGTTGCTCTCTCACATAAAGAGCAACTCCACCACCTCGCTTTCCTCGCCTGTCTTTCCTAAAAAGCACATAGCCATCCATGACAGCACTCCGGTCATGCGAGCTATCCCACCATGTCTCTGTAATGGCAATGAGATCATGGCCCTGCGACCGCACGCACATCTCTAGTTCTTCCTGTTTGTTCCCCATGCTGCGTGCATTGGTGTACAGGCATTTCAGAGAGGTGATTGAGCATGCAGGTTTCCCAGGAGGGATACAAGAGGACCCTCCATTGCCACATCCCATGTGCACTTCCCTGGCTGCATTCACCTGCTGGAGGCGACCTGACTTAAGCTGTCTTTTGCCAACTACCCTGGCACTGTAACTCTCCCCTTCCCCTGTCCTTCCTAGTTTAAAGCCCTCCTTACCAGGTTGGCCAACCTATTGGCAAAGACCTGTGTGCCCCGCCTTGTGAGGTGGATCCCATCTCTCCCCAGCAGTTGTCGATCTTCAAGCAGGGTCCCATGGTCGTAGAAACCAAAACCCCGTTACCAACACCAGCGGCGCAGCCAGTCGTTAACTTGGAAAGTCCGTCTCCTCCTCCTCTCATCCATCCCCCTCACTGGCAGGATTGAGGAGAAGATGACCTGGGCTCCCAGACCCTTGACCACCATCCCCAGAGCTCTGAAATCCTGCTTGATGGTCTCCAGTTTGCCCTTGGTGTCATTGGCGCCCACATGGAAGAGCAGCAGTGGGTAATAGTCCGAAGCATGGACGAGCCTAGGCAGTCTTTGCATGACATCTCTCACACGAGCCCCCGGCAGGCCACAAACCTCTCTAGACATGAGGTCAGGTTGGCAAATAGATGCCTCCGTCCCCTGCAGCAGGGAGTCCCCCACAACAATCACCCGCCGCTTCTCCCGGGCGTTCCCGCAAGGCACAGGGTCTGTTGTCCCAGGTACTTCCCTTGCAGCCATGCCCATCTCCTCCTCATCCTGGAGGGCACTGAACCTGTTCTTCAGCTTCAGGTCTTCAGGAGGAGTAGGAGCCTTTCTCCTCCCACGAGCAGTGACCAGTTTCCAGCCTTCTTCTACAGTGTTATGATGTACCGTTTCACACGGCACAGAGCCCTCCGGCAACTCCACTGCTGCAGGGGGTTGAGACTCCCGAAGCTGCACAGTCTCTGAGAATACCCTGTGTATCTCTTGCTCATCTTCTCGGATGCCGCGCAGCCTACTGACCTCCTCCCGTAACTCCCTTACCTGACGACACAACTCGTCAACAGCAGCACACCTCCTGCAGGAGAGCTGGCTGCCAGCCCAGGCCTCCCGGAGAGGCCCCAAGCACTCCCTGCAGCCTGAGACCTGTAGAGCTGCATCTACTGTCAGAGGGTCGGTCTGGGTCCAAGCCTCTGACACAGCAACTCCAACAGCCACTGGGGAACGCGCTGTGCGGCGTGTCACAACCATGCTTGAGGAGGTGTACACCACAGGGAACAGAAACGAAGGTCCCTTCATGCACCCTGCTGCACAAACTGCTGCCTCTGTTCACTGCGCTCTAGGCCTGGCTCTTATATAGGCCTCTCCCTAGCACTGGCTAAGAGGGTGCTTGACCTGCCCTAATCAAGGGCCACTGGGATCAAAGGCCCCAACTCCCTCTGGTCGAGGCAACCAAGAGAGCTTGTTAGCAGCAGCCACTCCTAGCTAGAGCTTTTCCCAGGAGCTTTTCCCAGGAGAAGTCAAGGCCTCCTGCAGTTGTCCTTGCCTAGCTTCCCCTTTCCTGTCCACAGCAATCACCTTCTAGTTCCTAGGGGGTCCTCACAAAGCCCACAACTTCCAACAAGATCCTCAATTTCTAGTCAGAGCCCAAACACTGCTGCACAAACTGTTGCGTCTGTTCGCTGCGTCTGTTCGCTGCGCTCTAGGCCTGGCTCTTATATAGGCCTCTCCCTAGCCCTAGCTAAGAGCGTGATGTTCAGACTGTTTCTTATTTTATCTGAACCTTTGCCAGATGCTACATGCTTTTGTTTAGAAGATCACGAGATACATCATGATATACTCTGACACTGAGGTCTTGTAAGTTCACACTGAGGAAAATACTTATTGAATTAATGAAAGTCTGACTCTGTTGATAACTTTAGTATAAAGATTAATATTACAGAAACAACTTAGGTATCCAAGTCCTATTGGATTTCCCATTTATACATCTACTGAGCACTATTGTCACCATTCTCCAGTAAGATACTGTATTAAAGCATAAGAGCTTCACACAAGATGTAGGAGACCTGACTAATTCCTTCTCTGTCTGAGGAGAATCAAACCTGCAACACAGTGGAAGTGCTCCGATATTTGCACTATACATTATTCTGCAAGATTGGGTTGATGTCAGCTCCTACCAATGGGGCAGTCTGTTTTTTCCTAGCATACTCAAGGCCACAAAGAGAGAGAATGGCTGTGGACATGATTTTCCAGCTTGGTGATTAGAAATCTGAAAATTTTCTAGCAGTAACAAATCATCTTGGGCTTCTTAAGATGTATTCTTCTAAGACAGGCCTAGATCGCCAGTTTTGTTCTGGTTTACATGAAGAATTCTAACCAGCTGAGCTGCGATTTCTCTACTGTGAATCAAAACTGCACTCATTTAAAGCTCACAAGGCCAAAACCCAAAACCAAAAGAGAAAAGAAATTCTTCACTTTGAAAGACAACTGATATTTGGCTTGATCCAAAATGCTCATGAACTGACTTCAGCAATTGAAATCAAAAGCTGGCTTGTAGTGGATGAAGACAAATAAGCAGAGGATCAGGAAATAGCAACAACATATTGAAATGAGTTTCTACAGCATCTAGTTGTAAGAGTTAATGTCTCAGATGATTTGCTAGTATCTGTTCAAATCTTGATAAAATAGATCTCCATATTCACTCCATTAATTTGAATTAGATGGATTTATAAGTAATTCTTTATCTGAAATGTTGCTAGGTAACTGCCCTTCTTCCATTTTTTTTTATAAGGTTTTGTCTTCCTTGGAAGCAAAATAAACTGACTACCTCCACTTTTATTTGCCTTCTCACTTCAAAGTCTGACCCTCTAGAATTTAGGGCAGATTTTCAGTCTAATTTTAATATCAAAATAGGTGCTATTATCTTGAGCTGCTGTGCCACCTGTCAAGTTCCAACTGAGTCCTTTGCAACCTCCCAGATATCATATGTTTAAAATAATCTCTCTGTGCAGAGGTATTGGTTTCATGTTCTGAGAGCAATGTTAAACAGACAGCTCAAACACTGAAGACTTAAGGGAAATGTCATTTGCTCAGTTCCTTAATGGTATAATTTCATGGCAGTTTCAAGAGAACAGTAGTATTTTTTAAAGGATCTTGGCATACCAAATTCAAACAATTCCCTTAGCCATGGGCATACATATTCTACAACACCTTTTATTGTACTATGGAGACTACATCTGAGAACAAGCTTTCCATTTTAGCACAGCCAGCACCAGTGATGAGGTTGCAGACTGAAATACAATAATTATTCTTTAAGTACAGATTCCTACCTCATCAAGTGTACACACTACATTATATTATTCAGTGAACCCTTCATGGATAATAATGGCATCATTCACATAGGACAGGCACAATAATCATTTCTCATTGTTTGAAAAAAATTGTTTTCCCTCCTATAATTGCATGTTGCTTTCCAAAACTTATCAAACTTGTTACTGTGAAAGCAATGGATTCAATTCCATTTCAATTTCCATTCAATCGCTTTTCAAACAACTAGACTTAACGGACTTGTCTCAAACCTTTTCTGTCCACCCTGAAATATGAAGTCCTTCAAACAAAGCAAATGAACAAAGCCATGGACACTCTTTCTACTCAGAAGAATATTTTCAACCTGTTTCTTGCATTGTGCAGGTCCTTTTCTGGCAAGATAAAAATCTAACATTCCAAAGCTCTTCATTTCTCAACTTTTTTTGAAAGTATTGAAAACTGCGTGTCAGTAAAATCATCTCTAAATTCATGATGATCTGCTTCTTGATGACAAAAGAAACCTAGCATTTCTCAAATTTACCTTCAGGGGAATTTTTGTTGTTTTTTTGTTCTAGTTTTGTTTTTCTAATTAGAAAATCGACTTTTTTTGAAAGCTGTAGTAGTGCATTTGATCGAAAACAGTTTCCACCTAAAATCTAAAAAACGAAGTGCATCACGTTTAAGTTCAAAACAAGCAGAGCATTGAAATCTAGCTAATTTGATCAGGAAAAAAAATCATTACCCAAGTTTTACAGAGAGAAGTCTTGCATATCTGAAGTGCCAAGTAGTCATTATGTGGAATTTGGTGCTTTCTCCTAAGCAATGGTGGTGACACTGCCTCCAGTCAGCAGAAAATTGTCTACTTACCCCTACCAGCATTGTTTTCTTCTCTTTAATGATCCATATTTTTGAACTTATGCCTTGAAAACATATGTTCCATCATTAATCAGCAAGAATGAGGCTGTACTGCAGAATTAAAAGACTACTATTTTCTGGCAGATCAACATTTTCTGCCATCTTAGTTTTGTACACCTGTGTCTTCTCAAACATTGAGCATTGGGCTTCCTAATCCTGCATCTTCAGCGCAGTCCACTCCTCACCCCTGCTGTTCATCCATTCCTTGCTTTACCTGACTTTTTCGACAAACAAAAACTACACTTAAGTACAGCTGAATCCTCAGATACTGGGAGATTTGTGTCAGCAGTTGTTCAAATTGTCCTGAAACAGCAGACATCCTGATGGCTGAATTGCTGCCTTTCGAGAGCTGTCAGAGCTCGTTCAGGAAGTGAAGAGAAGGGAGGGCACTGGGAAGCACTGGGATCTGGCCCCAGGGAGGTAGCAGCTCACTGAACCTAGACTGGAGAATGGGGATGAGATATGTTCATGCACTGCAGACTAGAGAGAAAGGCAGAGAGTTAATAGCCTTTGTAAGAAGAGAAATAAAACTATTTCCATGTGCCGCGTTTCAGAAAACAGAGATGACTATGTCAGTAAATTAATAAAATGAAAACATGTATGTTATTTAATGAAAAATTGTGCTGAGATTACAACTGGTATTCTAGCCACATTCACACAGATGAACTCCATTGCCGGTCTACCTTCTTGCTCCTGCAGACTGTGTACCTCCTACCAAACTCTAGGCAAGTTGCTATGGAAACCACCAGCTTGGATACAGAAGTGGGGGGTGAATTACAGATTTCATCCACATATACATAATTCCTTTTCACACACAAAATGACAGGCCCTGTTACTGAGCCATTTCCATTCTGGGGAAAAAGGATCCTGCTGCAGACTGGATTTCAGCTGATCCAGAGGCACTAGGAGCCAGCCCTGAAGGGTTGGCTGATGCTCCTGAATGAAGAGACATCAGCCAGCTCTGTCTCTCTTCAGCTGAGAATGACTAGTGCAAAATGACATTCAATGACTGTTTTATGTGTTTATTTTTATTGGCAGGTTACAGGAGTTCAACAAAATAATGTCACATTGCTCCTTTTCTCTAGTCAATGTGTGAGAACAACATGCAAAACATTTCATTTGGGATTTATTCCCATTGGTAAGTCAAGATGTTTGAGGATGATTTCAACCCTGGTAACTCACTAAAAAGGCATTGGACATAGATGTCTCTGCCTCAAAATCTAGCCATCTGAAAAGAAAGCGTGGATGCAGGAAAAGGAAACAAGATCGTAAAAAGATGAATGTATGACAGGAACTTTCCTTTAATAAATATATGGTTAGCGCCAGCCTTTACATTGTCACATTACTTTGAGAGATTAAAAAAAATATATATTTGATATATTTGGGGAAAAGAGATGAAAATTGCAGTGTGTGCATTGTGGAGTGGAAAGAAAGTTGTAGAGGGGAGAAACAGGAAGTAGGGCACTCTACTAATTGCTCTTCATTTTTACTTTATTTCTTTAAAATTAAAAATACACTTAAAAATACACATGCCAAGCTACCACTTCTTCAGAAATCATCTTGCAACTCAAAGCTTTCTAATGGCTGAGTGTAGAAGGGTGGAGTAAACTGGAAGATTCAAGCCATACTGCTCCAGAATTCTTCATGTTTCATCAAATGAACCCTGTTTAAGGACATTGGGAGAATCTGACCAGAATTCCCTTTTTTTTTTTTAACATGACAAAAACATTTCCTAATGAACTGAATTGGAATTTTCATAATTTAGCTTTATCTTAGCTCTCTGTAACATTGTGGGTTATACCTCTATCTATCCTATGCCATTGAAAAAAGAAAGGAATTACTAGCTAAATTACATTTCAAAGTACACATTCTAGAGCTATAAAAGCTAAGCAAGCACTGCAAGTTTAGGACTGGAACAAGAAATCTTCCCTTTCTAGGCCCCAATCCCCTAAACACTTATCTAGTCAAAAGCACATGAGTAATGTAAGTGAGTTTTTGGATTCAAGCCAACAGATAAATGTTAAATGTGTCTGTGCCCAGCCAATGCACACAATCTGTTGCTAAATGTGACATTTACATATATATATATAATCTTTTGGGTTTTGGAAGATTAGAAAAGCTGTTTATGAACCAGAACATGAGGCTGAAATCGTGATTAAAGTTGTCCTGAAAGTCTCTCTAGTGATATCATGAAGCATGGTATAATATTTTTGCAAAGGGCTTAGAAAAACAGAGATTGATGCAATTTCCATTTAACTCATTTTCAACTAAATATACCATGCAGACAAGCTATGAAGAATGAAACAAATATGGTTTACATGCACAATTCAAAATTTCAAGTGAACTGAACTCCACAGAGTGTCTTCCATATTACCTATTTCAGTGGCGTTGAAAGACAGCTGCAAGTTAAATTTACAGCTTAATTGGCATTAATGCATTTTCCCAAAATCACAGAAGGAGAACAGCGTCTCATCTTTTTTATCTTTCTTAAATCTGAAAGCCAGGAAAAAAAAAAGGATATTTGACTCTCCAAGGAAAATGATTGTTTCAGTTTGACAGGAAAATTGAACTAACTGCAAAGAAGGATGAGTGAGCTTAATGTTTCCAGTCTCAAGATTTTGCAGGCTTAACTGTCATAGATAATAAAATAAAGTTCAACTTTTTGTGGCTTAGAAAAATGTATTCATATTTGCATAAGTATGGTTTACGAAAGACAAGTAAACCTAGAGCAAAGTAAATAGAGATACCTCAACACTACCACAATCCAGACATTTAAAGAAAAGAACTAACCCTGTGTCCTTCTCTTATACTAATAATCTGACAGTGTGATACGTTCACCTCAGTGGGACTACTTGACTTAATCCACAACACTGTCATGAATTTGAAGAACTGTCCCTAAAGATTTCATTCAAATCCTATTGATGTCAACAGGCTTTCCGTTAAACTTTAACAGACTTTAAGTCAGATCTTTATGGCTAGATTTACAAAGGGATTTATTTTATCCACAGTATTGCTACAGCTGGCCTTTACATACCTCGTCCTACAGGGAGTCCACAGAGGAGAAGCACGCACCAGGACCCCCTATGCATTCCATAATGAGATCAGGCTATAGGCAGAAGGCAGGAGGAAGCCACCTGACATAACCCTTTGAGGGGCGGGAGATCTATTTTATCAAGATTTGAACAGATACTAGCAAATCATCTGAGACATTAACTCTTACAAATAGATGCTGTAGAAACTCATTTCAATCAGACAAGCTAGCTTACACAAATTAACATAAATTTAGACATTGCAATGTTATTAAAACAAAGCACTTGAACTGATCTGAACATGGCGGGGTTTTTGTTTGTTGTTTTGTCAGTTTGCTGAGATGTTTAGGCTTTCAATAAATAATCCAGTCTGGGATTAATATTTATTTATTTATTTATTTATTTAGACAAGGTTTGAAAAAGAGGAAAGAATTTCTTTCCCCCCCATTTTTGCTGGAGTCATGATCTAAGCCCATTGCCACTTGTAATCTATGGCAAAAGGTGGAAGCTATATTATTGTATGAGGAAGAAGAGCTTCAGACAAAATTCTGTGCAGAACTACAGGAACATTTAAGAATACCATTTCTGTTTTCTCTTTTTGCTTGCTTTCTTTCGAGACACCTCACTTTTCTTCATCTACCTATGGGGGAGTCTTTGCCTGCAGTATTAGGGGTTGTTTTGGGATAAGTCCTTGTGACTAGAAATTGGTGGGAAGGGTAAAATTCTGTCCCATTGAAGACAGTGGTGAAACTCTCATTAATTTGGAGAGACACTGACCCAGGTTTTATATTTTATGCCAGTGACACTGCAAGTATTCTGCACAGCAAGGAGACAATGTATAAGACTTTTTCTTCCGATTTTTTTCTCATCACTGTATCGATATGAAGGTTCTTCACATGTGCAGATATGTGAAGAAGCCAATGAAAAAATGAAGCTGTTGGTAAGAGAGGACTTCTTATAGTTTAACAGGAACTTTTGGAAAGTGAATGAAATCCTGAAGCTGGCAGGAGCAGAAGGTCACAGGTTAAATGCCCAGGTGTGACCGAAGAGGACAACAGCACCTTCCTGCCAGGACTGGGATAAAACTTCTCAGTGTAAGTTTGTGTTTGCTCTGAAGCGCAAATCCCACTTTCTTGCCTCATTCTACAAACAGAGCTGTGTTTCCAGATCACCAACCCTGATAATTATTGCCATTAGACTAAAAGCTCCCTTTGGTGCCTTTGTTTTTGTTCCCTGACATTAGTTGTTTGACAAAGAATAGGCTGTTAAATAATTTTTAAGGATATTTTTTTAACTTCTGGGTTAAAATCTCTTTCAAAATGGAATGTTTCCATTAAGAAAGTACAACAAAAAAATACGCTAGGTATCTAAATATCTGAGAGCATTTGTATGTGGAGGCGGGGGGAAGTGATGGTGTACTTTAGAAAACTCAGAAATGACTTTCTTGTTCGTTTCTTCTCAGTGACGGGGCTGCTGCAGCAGGCTCTTGACAAGCTGTGGCTGCCTCCAGCAAGCCCAGATCCTTGCCCGCCTTCTGCTGCGATGTCCCTGCGTGGGAGCAGAGACAGTGGCAGCACGGGTGCTGCTGCCCTGCAGAACGTCCTCCTCTGGCACTGGAGCCCAATCGCACCTGAGGGATCTTGCTTTCTCCCGGTCCCTGGTACAACACAGCTGCCAGCCCTGTGCTGCTCATGGGGGCCCACTCACATATTTTTTCATCTGTCCCCCCACTCCACTTTCCTGGACTCTATCTCTCAGCAGTGCTTATTATTACTTTGGCAGCACGATTCCTGCTCAGTAGAGTTATTTCTGGTACACTGGTAAACAATGGGGTTCTCTGTGGGTTAGGGACATTCATTATAATACTGCACTGTGGGTTGCTTAATTTATCATCTTGGTAATTTTTGTGTAATTAATGGGGTGAGAATATCTGAGATTGCACTTCACACGATCTCAATTCCCATTAGCGCCAAGCATTAGGGATTTGAAGCGGTACTCTATATGTGTAGGCACAACTATTCCCAGCGCTTATGGTATTATTTCAGCATCATTATAGCTTCTTATTAGAACTACAGGCAGAAACAGAAATAAGTATCATCTTGTAGATGAATTAATCCTCATGGAAGCTAGTTTTCTTTTTTCCATGGAGGATTTTTAATCTTAGAACTCAAAACAAGTCTAATTGTCTCTCTTCTCCAGACAGAAAAGTAGCCCACTAGCTCACAGCAATGATGGTAAGTGGGAATTTGAAGGTGACCTGAAGGTCACATCGGTGGAAGGTAAAGAAAAACCAGGATCAGTCTGTAGTGTGGAACAATAAAAAGCATGAAATAAAAGATATCATCCAACAACAGCTCACAGATTGCTGAATGTGAAATCAGTCACTACCAAGTTTAGATCAATGTAATAGATAAAACAGCTTGGCAAAACTGCCATGGAAATCAATGCCAGTTGCATTTAAAATGAGGGAACTATATTGCAGATCTATTTTGCATGTTTGGACAATCCCTTCTATCTCATTGAGATGGTATCTTATTTCGAGACTGTCGATTGGGCTGTTCTACAGGCCTGCGTAACTGTGGTGTGATATAATTGGACAAACCCAATGTATGTAAAGCCAGCATCCTACAAAACATTAGGAACTATTAAAAACATTGTTAGTATTTACTTTGAAATAGGCATCATTCATTTTTTTCTTAAAGAAAAATGATTCCCAACACCCAAATGCTTGGGTTAAATGATGTTTCTTGGAAAGTTCAGTGAGAAAATAGTCTCTCTGGAAGGTGAGCATCCTAAGACACAAATGGTAATCTACTTGTAACAGTCATAATGTGACCTGGTACGCTGTTCTGACAGTGCAAAGACCATTTTTTCCCACTTTGGGTTTTTGAACATTAGATGACTCCTTGGCTTTTACTTCAGGATACTTTACATCTTCAACTCAGGTTGTCAGAATCCAGTCAGATCGCAGTATTTTCAGTTGGGCAGAATTGCCTCCTGAGGAGCTAGTTTGCTGAGGCTGGCAAGGACAAGCTCTGGATTTGAACATACCTCAGTCAAAGCAAGTTAGCAGTCATTTCTTATTTATTTATTCCCACTTTGCCAGTCCTGAACAATAGTTCACCTTTGAAATATATTTCAGTGTAGTTATAACTTTGAGGCAAATATTACATTAGGTTTTCTGGTATGCATAACTTTATCCTCACCTCATGCATTTTTGACCAAGTATACCTTGTAATGAGGGAAACAAAAATCACCTGTTAGATTGTGCTCTGAGAAGAATTCTTTGATCATGTTGTTAGTTCCCCAATGAAGCATAATTTAAGGGTGCTTGATCTGTGTAGGAGGAAAAAATCAATACATGGTTTAACTAGGATTTCCCTGGGAAACAGAAATATGTGCAAGATTAGCTTTCAGATGGCAATATTTTTTTCTCTTTAGAGTATTCAGCTGCTGTTTGCAGCAAACGGATTAATGCTTTCCTAGCATGTACCACATGGTATATCATGAAAGTGTTTTTCAGCTAGTATTGATTTACAGACAAAAACAATAATGTACATAAGTATATAATATCAATATATTCCCCTTTCTATGGTACTTCACATATATTGTAGCAAGTTTAATTTGAATATAGCTGCCTCGGTGGGTTGTTATATGCATTTACTGTTGTTGTGAAAAGGGCAAACCATAAAAGAGTACTGTAAGACAAAGCCATACCCTCCAAACCCTGATAAGTAACAGTGCTGCAGGGAATTTCCTAAAGTAACTCTTTTCCAAAGGGTATGTTGCCACTGAGTGTAACCTGACTCCTGAAAAGATCTGGCTTCTGTCACTACATTCACGAGATATCTGCAAGGTGACATAAATACTCTTTGTGCTCATTCTTGCATATCACTTCCTACAGAAAAAAATTCATCCATCCATGGAATGCTTCTTTGTATACCACTAATTACTGCTTAAATCCTGTTGCTCAGACCTGTTGCCTTTTGTGATGTTTCTTTTAGTGAACATATATTTGTAAAGGATCAAATCTGTAAGGTGTAGCAAGTTACATGGCCCTATTAACGCTGAAGAGTTGCATGTAGGCCAGTGGTAAGAAAAGAATTTGTTTTTAAAAAATTGTTGGTGGAGATGGTCAGAAATAATTTGTTAAAATAATTCTCTAATAAGTACAGATTCGTTAAGACTGGGGTTCTTCATTAAGACGTACCAGCTGCAGGGAGAGCAAAGGGTCTTTTGGGTCCACATTCAACTCTGGTTAGAATGGGAAAAAGCCATTTGTAGACCAGGAAATCATCAGTTTTGTGGTAGCTAAACGTGATCCATCGTGGTAAGGATACTTGCGCAAGAGTTTTGGAATCACATCCCTCTTGCAGCCAGTCTCTGCTCCCAAACTGTTACACATTTTGGATTAGGCAGCCATTGGATGGAAAACAAAATGAGCCTGGGAAGGAGGACCAGAACTGTGCATCTGTTTCCTTCCACTTGGAGTTTTTAAACAAAGCATTATTTATTCATCCAAAGGTACAAAGCAAACCCAAAAACATAAAAACAAGCACTCCTGCTTTGGTTTCTCTCCTTGCTTTTTGCCTACGCTTATCACCCTTCCTAGGCAAATTCTGCACTGTTGCTCAGCTTTCCTCTGAAGACTTAGTATTTTCTCTTGATCCTAGGCTTGGTGCTGGAAAGAGCAATCATCCTTAGTCTGGCTGTGGTGAAGTAGCTGTTTCCAAATAAACCTTGCCAAAGTCTGCACTTGTGATTTTGAAATTTTGGCAAATTTAATTTTAAAGGTTGGAATTTACTGAGCCTCATGCATGTCTTCTGAACAGGCCTGATTTAAATTTTAAAGGACTGAGGCACTCTAGGAAGTCTTCACAAACTTATTTTGTTTAAAATAATATTATTATTTAACAAGGTATGTGGTTTCTTAGCTATTCTTTTCTCAACAAACAGCTTTTATGAGCTGTGTAGATCTTCACTGATGACCTGAATAATTTTCTGAATTGTGGATTTTTTTTTGTTTTAAATAATTATGTATACTTATTGCTGAATATCAAACATGCACATAAACAGTTGCTGGTAATTAATTCCCTACCACAACAAATAGAAAAGCTCTAGAAAAAAATCCTCTCTTTGGAAGACCTACTAAATTGATACTGAACAGAGGAATAAATCATTTTAGATAAAGCAATTTTTAAAATAAAATTCAAGAAAATGAAAGGCTTACCCATTATTAAAAAGTCTATAATTGCACTTCTAGCACTTTGTGATTACATTCTGCTTAGATTTCTCAGGTGTCTGCAATTACTCTTACTTTTTGTAAGCAGAGTACTAAATATATAAAAGATTCATTCTTAGTCATAGTTTTCTACTTAGTATATTGTAGCTACCAATTTGCATATGTAACATGCAATATAAACACAAAACCTGATCATCATACTTTTTGTTTATAAACTACTATAACTGATGTGCATTAATAATTTTTTTTCTGGCTAAACTTTGTGTTAGAAAGTGGATAATAATGGAGTGCACACCCTGCTATTGAATTTAAGCACAATTTAATTAGTTGTAATATGAATAGTGCTGGATGCACAATTGTTGGACCCAGTTGCTGCAGTAGAATAAATCTGGTGGGAAAGTGGCTGGATATTTTATTTGAAAGCTTGTATGATTCTCATTAGTCTAGTAGCAGGTTTAAGTTCGTTGATATCCTTATGCAGCTCAGCGTTAGAAAGGTTAGTGCTTAGCCACATTTTATGTTCATAGGATTCTTTTCTCTCATCTCTCTTCACAGTTGAGAAAAGTTCCGGCAAGGCGAAAGACCCCAGGTCACCTTGCATACCTTCATCGCTCTGTTCCTACCATTTGTGCGCTGGTGCCACATCATCAAGCTGCTGGGATTTAGCTCCTGCTGTGAGAATAGATAACCTTGGTGTACTGACCAGACTGCCATATGGAAACAGGGAGAACACAAATGACACAGCAAGACATCTGATATTCAGCAGCAATTCTTTGCATGCCAGAGGCAGCTACTGCAGTCCTGACACATGTATTTTGACAATCATAGCTTAGAGATTTGCTGAACTACAGATTGCAGTTCGGACCATCACGTTTAGCAGCTTTTTCTTCCATTCACTTGTCTACAACCTTTTTTTGAACCTGGTTTTATTGCTATCCTATACAATGTATTGCAGCAATGAGTTTTACTATATGACCCTGTTCTATGTGGAACTCATATGCTACATATTTATTACATCCCTTAGCACAAGTGAGAAACCCTCGTTTTCAGAAGCATCCTTCCGGTATCAGTATCAATAGAGATGCTGTCATCATCACTGCCCTTGGCCTCACAAGTCAGAAGGTGTGAGCCATTTTGGTGTCAGCATTTTGGCTGTGTTAGGAGTAGTCTACCAAGCAATGAAGAAACTATTTCTGGATGGAAAACCTTTTATTTTTTATGTGCAAGTGTTATAACATTCCCAGCATAGAAAAGCTCTTTGACAAAGCTTTGCAATTGCTTTATTTCTTAAAGTGGTTAGTAGTGACTCTTTAAGAACAAGGAAGAAGTGAGCTGGGAAACCAAATTGATGCTTGTAGTAAATTACACAGAAACACATCTCACTTTATTAGGCAGATACAACCTTTAACCAACACTAAATCATGCAGTTGTTAAAGGTAACATAACATGCATCTTCAGTCACATATATTTGCAAGTATATCATTTGATATCATTATTATTCTGTGTTAAGTAGGCTCAGAACTCTTGCTTGAGAATTGCATACAGGTCCCTTGAACTGTGTGATGCATCCTAGCATGGGAGCATCTGAGACCCATTCTTCTTCCCATTCCTGTTAACTTCAATGATCCTTGGGTCAGTTTCTGTTTTAATTGTTTGTTGCAAGACTTTTTTCCAAGTACAAAAATATTCTAACAGCAAAAGAATCAGAAGCTCTTCATTCATGCAGCCTTTTCTTTTCTTATGCTCAAAGAATTAGCATTTATTCTCTTGCCTTGCTTTGCTTTTCTTTGTGGCTCCCTGATATGGTATGTAGATAGTGACACCTAAAAGCTTTTGCAGCACAGCATAAACGACAAAGGTGCTTTACAGAATCAGTGGGAAGCATTGTTGTTCAGATAGTACTGGAATCTCCTAAAAGCTGTAAATAGACACAGGAGGAATGGAAGAATAGCTGACATTGTAGCAAAGAATATGTTGCTTTCCTTGAAACTAAATTAGTGATAGTATAAACTTTATTGAGGCTGTCCCGAAGACAGGAAGTAGTAGGAGGGAATGCACAGTGAAATTTTTCTAGTGGACATGATAAAGACCCTGACTAGGTAGAAGAAAACAGTTTTGCAGTTTTTTCTTGTAAAGAGAGACTCATTGTGTAGAAAGGCAGAGATGAAGAAATAATGGAAAAAAAGGTCCTGATCTAACATCCTCAGCGAACAACACCAGGACCTAAGAAACAGCACCAGAACCTGGACACCCCCCAGCAGTATGTAAGACATGACCAGGACCACATTAACTGTAGCTGGGTTTATTTGTAGTAGATGTAGAGTTAATTTAACATAGCCTGTAAATACTGATAAAAAA
The DNA here is from genome assembly GCF_036417845.1 of Apteryx mantelli. Taxonomy (NCBI): domain Eukaryota; kingdom Metazoa; phylum Chordata; class Aves; order Apterygiformes; family Apterygidae; genus Apteryx; species Apteryx mantelli. The sequence continues at coordinate 34,378,348 of NC_089979.1, read as the reverse complement.
GTCACATATTAGGTGACTGGTGGCACTGTGTATCACTCTATTTATCCTGTCAACTGTTAGGGTACTCTAGAATAGCTACTCACCCTCACTGTAGGGGTTTCCTTGCCCACCTCCTTTAAGAACCAGTTGGTGAGTGGGCTGAAAGCATTTACCTGCTTGGCTGGTCTAATTGATGAGCGGGGCTAGGCCCAGTTGGTATGTACCAGACAGGGTTATCTGGTCACCTGTTCTAGCTGGCTAGGGAACTTACTCTGATTTCTCATCCATAATCTTTCTTCTTATTTTCAGAGTACCAGCTGGAAAGAAATCTGATTCTTACATAACTTCTGGAGAGGATGAACAAACTTTGCAGTTCCTGTATTCACTTTGCTGTTCCTACCCCTTTGATTCCTTAGTAATAAGTGGATAAAGCAAGAAATTCTATTGTTCTAAAGAGATTAGATTTAATTTTATCAGCGCACAGACTCTCCATTCAGTCAGTGTTTTGTCAAACGGCCAGCACAACAGAACTCTTGGGGCCACTGTGTGCTCTCATTGTACAGAGAACAAAAAATAGCTGTTAAGGGTTTCTATTTCTGCCTTGCCACACTTAATTCCGACAGATAGAGCTATATGCCACCTACACATACACAGTATAATAATGTCCTTGGAAACAGTTGTAAGTCACTGTATCAAGTGACATAATACAAGACATTACACCATGCTTCAGGGGATAAGCCAACCAAATGGTGGTTAAGAGGTAGCCTTTTCTGTAAGAGAGCTGTTCAATCAGGCAGGTCTCTTTTAGTTCCCTTTGGAGCAGCTGACATCAAAGCCTACTGGATATAGGCTACTTGGCAAAATGGGCTGTGGATTTGATCCAGAATGGCAATTCAAAGTTAGTGAATTTGTTCTGGAAATTCAGTAAGTTAAAATGGTTGTTGGTATTTCTTTTTTTTAATTATTGACTATTTTTAACTATAATAATGTTATAGTAGTTCTGCAAAAATTTAACTATGTAGTGCAACAGTTGAGTGCCACTTGGTTTCTTGTCTATTCACAGAGGAATAGAAATTGGCCACCTTAAATTTAGCCAGGATTGAATGAGAGTCCAATAATGACTACAGAAAATTTAATTTCAAAAGGTGATTGCTAACAATGCTAAAGCCCACTAGAATTATTGCTGTATTGAGACTTCTATATTAAGACTTCTGATGTCTTGGTATTCTCTTTTACCACCCGTTGTGCATTTGAATGAACAAGTATATCAGATGAGTATCCAAAGTCTTAAAAGAAAGGGAAGATTACTGTATTCTTTTGAATCTTGTCCCTTTAATCCTGCAGGAATACTTATAGGACAGGGTTTTTTCAAATTGGTCCAAGTATTGCCAAAAGATGATAGATAATTACTTTTTCCTATTATACAAAATTTCAAGATTTAGTTGTCCAAAAATCCCATAGCACATTGTACCACCTGAAATCAAAAATTATCTGACATGCTAGCTCTCACTGATAATTGGGTAGCTTTAGTTCATCACAGAGAACAAAAATTAAAGTGTAGGACTCATCAAATATAAAGGTAATAGCTTCTATAGATACTTAACACAAAGCACATGAAAGTTTTATATAGCATATGGTTGCTGTGTGACTATGCCAACCAGAAATTAGTCCTATTGTTTCCTCAACTGAAGATTCCTAAAATAACACAGACTCAGTAACTGAGGCACAAAAGCACGTGTAATTTTTCAGACTCAGTGTAAAGGTGAATTAATGCAGAAGTGAAATGTGGTCTTTGGGAAATGCATGCCTCTTCTGTGGCACGGAGAGGAGCAGACTCACACTCTTCTTGGGGTTTCAAGAGCACAGTGCTTCCAGCAAAGCCAGACAGTAGCTGTTCTTTTTAGACTGCAAATTCTCTGGTGCAGATTTTCATTTTCTGTAGGCAGAAAGTGTCTATCACAATAACCCAAACTGGTTAGTGTCTCAGTGCCATCAGAATATCAGTAGTACATAATAATAATAGAGCAATAGTTACAGCATGCTAGCATTTTTCTAATGATTTGACTTATCTGTAGTAGGCAAGGATTCAATGGAGAGGTGATGCACCTCAGATGCAAGAACGAAGGAGTGCTTACTAATCAGGTGCCCAGTAGTGTAACCATCCCTTTCCCCTTTAGGAAAGGGAACTGCTACCACTCATCCATGCTGTAGGATTTCCATCCAATAAGAAACCTAAATATTTGTTACAGTGTTTAAGGGGGCCTTGAACTCCTTAAGACCCTGAACCTATAAGAAACGATAAAGGCAGATTACATTGCTAACTATTTATATGTTAAAATGTAAAACTGTATCCAATCTCATCTATTACTTAGAGCTCCCCAAAAGGCTGCCAGGTATTTAAGTGATTACAATCTTTGCTCATTATCATAAGCAAATGGATTTTTTTTCATTTATTAATACTAGTAAAGAAAAAATTTTGGACACATTTCCTTTAAATAAAATCACCATTTTTATTTAAGGACCTGAAAGTTTTGATTGATACTGACCTGCCTAATGTCTAAACTGAGAACTTAAACTTGGCAGGAAAAAAAAAAGGGAGTCTTTGTCTAGATTTAAACTAAACCAGTTCTAAGATTTCACAGACTTTGCTCAATTGTTCAAACTATACCTGCTAAAAAGCCTTAATCTCCAAAATTTTAAAATGTCTATGGATACTAGTCATGAACCTGTTTCAGGGAGACATCACATCACAGCGCTGTACTTGCACGTGGTAAGGGCTAGTATGGGGATGATATGCCGCTGTGCAACAGGGTGCTTTTACGGCATTCATTTCAGCGACCTGTGTGGACTAAAACATATTGAAGGGTAAATTTGCAGTTAGTAACCACATCAGTGCCCATACCACTTAACATAAGCTCAGGCTCACGTAAACTTTGGTCATTCTCCTGCAGCCATACTTTCTAAGTTGTAGAAATGTCAATGCATTTCCTTGAATACAGGGAACTGAATCTGATCTGCCTGACAGGATATGTACTGATGAAGTAAATAATAGTTATCATCCTTCAGCCTTCCTTTGCATTTTCATGAAAATTTATGTCTCATTTATGATAAAAATCCCAGTATTTTGTTGTTTCCCTAGGGACTGACTGTATTAATTTTGGCATATCTTATAAGTCAGTGTCCAAATTTGCTCTTAGGAGCATTTTTTTTATTCTTTAAAGCTAGTTTAGGGAAACCATAATTGTTTCTCAGTGATAAATCAGTGCCATCTAGGGGCTGAAAGATGAAAGAAGGATACACGTACAATATACTAAACAGTCAATATTCTACTATCTGAGGTAATAGGAACCAGGGACTGGAAAAATGGAAATAATGGAAAAAAACCCAGCATACAAATACTGGGAAGCACAGTACAGAGACACATAAAATACTGCCCAGAGACAGCCTGGGATCCACAGCGTGGGTGTTAAGCTTGGGGACAGCTGAGGCTGTCCTGGCTTAAGGAATGGGAAGGGAAAAGGTTATTTATTTTGGCCAGGACCTGACCCAGGTTGACTCCTTATATTCATGCCACAACTCACCAGAAATGATAAGCCCTCCCAGCACCTCTGCCACTGAGGAATAGGGTGGGGAAGTACTCAAGTGGCTTGGGAAGTGTCAGCTTTTACCCAGCTGGCTGTATTGGTCATGGCAAACCTAAGGCAGTATAATAACTCAGCCCTGGCTGTGCTAAGGCAAAGTAATTTGGGTACACGCAGAAACAGAACTTAAGATGCCTGGAGAGCTTTGGGATAAAAAAAATAAAAATCTTGAGGCAGCCTATTTGAGTTTTGACAGAAAAAAACCTCCAACTTTACATGGAAGGTATTTGAGATATTTTAGGGTTCACATTGTGGACACAGGCACTTAACCTCTGTCTCGGCACTTTAGATATTTTGATGGTTCTCCCCCTTCTGCCTCTTTGGATACCATCAAGGCTAACAACAAAACCATACTGGAAATCTGGCCAGTTTCAGTTTGTCAGCATTTGGTGAAATGAGGTACAAAGGCTGGTTCCCAACACCACCTGAATGTTAACAAAGGATGAGAATGCAAATAAATTGCACCTGCAGGGAAAATTTTGCTCACATTCATTAACTCCCTGTCCTCCAGCCTGAAAATCAATATGTGTGTGGGGCAGATTTGTTGTGAGTGGGAATTTGCAGAAGGAAATGGCTCTTCAGCTGGATCCAGCTTGACATTTAAGACTACTATAAATTTAAACAGCATGCTTATGCAGATACATAAAAACACTGAGCAGATTTGGGATCAGATTGTTAGAAAATTCTGCCCTAAACTCTATGTTTTCTTCTTTGTATTTTTTTCTTCCTTTCTTAAAGCTATTTTAATATCTTACCTTCTTTTGCTTTTGAGTAAGAGTCAAGGAAAAGCAGCTTACACAGAAAATGTGTGCTGTATTTCAGGAATAACAGCAGTAATTCAAGTTTCATACTCAGTACATTTTCTGAATAAGCTGTCTTTGAACTCCCTCTGGTGGTACAGAGGTTTTGTGAGTAGATGGGTAATTGTGGAGCTTTGAATTACATGTTTTTAGCAGCAGGTTGGTAGTTTGTAATTTTTCTTCAGACTACCTAAAATGAATAGGACAAAAAAATAAAATCTGTAACATTTAGGCAGATTTTTTTTTTCATTTTATATTGCAGAAAAAGAAGTTGGTCATTTTCTTTCACTCAAGTGACAAATGCTAGAGAGCTATCTTTGGCTGTAATCATGCTTTCTTTAGGCTGGGGAAATAATACAATTATAAAACCCTATTAGTCACAATGGAGCTATTTTGAAAGAGAAAGAGGCCAGACAAGTTGAGGAGGAAGGGGACCACTTTAATTGGAACAGGCTGGTCTGCAAGACCCTCACTCATAATGGTGAACTATTAACCCCCAGATGGATCATTTCCTTAGCATGACTGGGCTGCTTGCCCACTGTTACCAGAGTATCAGAAGAAGCACAATCTGCTTCTTTTTTTAAGAAAAATATATCTATATTGCACATGTGACCATACAGAGAGTGTGCCAGCTATGTGTAAGTGGTACATATGTTACACAATAACATTGACATTAGACTGCTTGGTTTGTTAACTTCAAGTCTGGAAACTTCTGCTTTATATTCTGTCTGCACTAGGTAGATATCAGATGCTTCTTGCTCTTTGATTAATAAGAAATTAATTTAAATATATTTTATTTCTAAGAGACGGGATGTTGTTCTGTTGAATTATTTATATACATGAAATTTCTGGTGTCCCGTGAGAATGCTCTCTGGAAAAGGCATCCTTCTGTCTGAATATCCAGGCTCTGAACATTCCTGAATTTCAGAATTCACTGAGGGAAACTCTGAATGATTTGGAATTTAAATTGGATTCCTTGTGGAAACCTCAAATCATTGAAAAGCTCTCATTCTTGTATTTAATCAGCGAATAACTAGGCAAAACTCAGTGCATTCTTCCTTTAAAAGAACGTGTCATACAAAATGTTTCTAAGAATATTTGATCTAAAAATAAGCTATTAATCTGCCTTACTATCCCTTTTGAGAGTAGAATTTTCCTTGGCAGATGTGTCTGACAAGAGACACCCGTGTACTACAGGGATCAGAGATCCTCTGTCCATGCCACAATCATATGCGTGGACAGAGCTTTTAAGACTACAACTTGTTATGTCATAACAGGCAGCCTGAAAAGCAAGTCAGGAAAGAGTTGAATGACTTTTCATGTTCCATAGGATATTGACTTTACTTATATTCGTTGGCTAACAAGCCTCAAGGATTAAAGGTGAAATATAAAAACAATAGTTCTGTCTAAACAGTTCTATCTAAATATAAAACTTATGGTCCAAAATACTAAATATCATTTTTTGGGTACATGTGTCTGTATTTCTTATAATAATCTATATGCCTTAAACATTTGAATCCAGCCTTTTACCCATTAATTAGAACTGGGATTTATGGGGGCAAGTCTTAGATTTCCTAGCCCCATTCAGAGTGAAAATTTCTTGGAGCTGGATTGTGAAATTTTGTGATGTTATGGATGTGTCTATGCTAGCATCCTAGTTTGGATCAGGAAAGTGCTTTTGAAGCAAATCTTCTGATCATCCCCACTTACCCCTTTTTGGTCCATTCTGCAGAGCAGCCTAGGAATGTGCTAGCTAAAGTCCTGGATGAAACTAAACCAGAAAATGCAGCCTAGGACCATTTCTAAAGCATTCCAACTGCTATCAAATCTGTGTAACCAGCCTACAGTTAGTCTGAGGCAGAAACATAGACAGAGCCGAGGGTTTTCCCTTCCTGACGCCAAACATGGGTTACTTTAGGCTGGCATCATATGATTCTCCTTTGACTCTGTATACTCCTCTTTCTTCTGCCTGTTTCCTACTGATGCTGCTCCTAACTTCAGGACAGCTTTATGTTGTGAAGCAAATTATCATAAAGATATTTGACAGCTGCTGAAATGCAACTGATAGAGATGCAAAACTGACTCAGCAAGTGATGTATAGATGACAGAGGAGGTGTATGTAATGAGGGCTGCTTTGGCTACCCCATGTTTCAGTACATCTAGAACAGGAGAAATAGCACAGCAGGGTGGGTCCCTTTCATTACACCAGATTTCAGGGCTAGAGCTGCTGCAAATGCCCACCTGGAGAAAAAAAAAGCCTTGCCTGAGCTGAGTGAAAAACTCCTCTAAATCCTCTGGTGTCAGAGTGGCCTGCTGAGGGAGCGCAGAAGAGCACAGGAACTGGTGGTTATCACTGGCTGCTACAGGTTTGGGGTAGACAGCGCAGAAACTGCTAGGCAATTGTGCTGTTTTGAGGAGAAGTGTGCAGTGTGATTTTTAAAACAATTTACACAGAATTCATGGGCCTAAAAGAATATCTGATTTTCAGTGACTGGGGTTCCCAGAATGTGCTTCTGCCACTGAGGAAACCCATGCACTCAGGCTCTAGCTGAAGGGATGGTTGTCAGTCACAGGCGGTATAGCTTGCTAGACTGTAAGGAGATGTTCATGAAAAGCAGTGTGCAATGCGTCAGAAGCCAAGGTACTGAGGAGATTTGATGTTGACAGCCTAAGACAAGCTGGTGGCCTGGCTATTTAATCACATTGTTTTCATGTGGAAAGGTGAATACCCACTTGTATCTAAGAGAAAATACTGTCCTCTCCTGCCTTGGCATAAGACAACTTACTGTAATGATACATGCTCCAGGTAAAGAGTATACAATAACAAGCCTGAGTTGCAAGACAATATTGAGGTATGTACATTACAGATTAAAAACAAGATAGCACTGCTGACTGAACCTGCTGGATGCAAAGAGCCTTGTTGCATCTTGCTTGACATTTGTGAGGCTGGATGAAGGTCCCTGTACATTGAAGGTTCCCTTTACTGGTTCACACTGCCAAGTCTGGATCCAGAAGATGCAAAGGAACGAAGAGATGCCACATGTTTTCACATGCTGATCACACACTTGCAATCAGTTACTTCTTAATAGCATTGCACATCTGTTCCTTTCTTCACTATGCTTTGCTCTGTGTGCTGTTGTGTTAATTTTATGACTCCTTTGTACCTTTCATATTTTAAAATGAGTTATATTTCCCCCTGAGAAAGTCAGCTCTAGATATTGTACCTGATTAGTTTTACAGCCTGTACTGGTCAGCTTCTTTTTTCTTGATTTCTGTGTGTGGGCTGCCTGTTATCAGTGTAAGTGATAATACATTGACTATCCCTACATGCCAGGTAATAGGAACAGATCTGTACAAGAACACAGGTGAGGCTCCTGTGTACAGACTATATACATTTTGGAATTTCTTTACTTAGACTAACATTAATCTGGTCCTGAGAACTGAGTGCCTATTAGCCTTTGCAGGTGTGCTCTTGGCATGTATCTTATTATCTCTGATGCCATAAGTGAGAATGACTGGGAAACTTGCTTCAAAATGCAATCCTGATGCAAACTAAAGCACTAATGTAGATGCACTGTGTGTGAGTTGGTCTTTCGTGGAGTACGGTGTGCTTTAATTTCCAAACTGATTTGTGATTCTGATATTTTACTAAAGCCTTTTTGCATCAGTGCAATTATGTATTTCCTTGCATTTATGTGGTAACAGTCAGCAATACCGTAAAAATAATAATATTGGCATAATCATTAAACTAACTTGAGCACTAAAGTGCTCAAAAGATAATACAGTTAGCAGGAGCTGTCTATTAACAGCTATTGAAGTGTCTGTGGATCAGGCCCAGCTCAGTTAGTGGAGTCTAAGGGCTTGGAGATTGAGGCTGTGCATTGAGCTGTGTGTGCCAAACCCATTGCTGTGTGTTTGCCATCCCTTCTGCTTCTGCTGTATGAGTTGCTCAGTCCCTCGTGGGTCCCAGGACTTTGTCTGTACCTGTTCTCAGTAGAGCAAGCCACCTGGAATTACAGGAGTGTATCTTCTGAGTGCTCTAATAAACTCCTGTCTCTTCCCTTCGTCCTGTTCTCCCCCAAAATTCCCCCCAAATCCACAAAAAGTTCTCCCACCCAGCCAGCTGCTCCTCAGGAGTTCAGTCTCTATAGGATAAGGCAGAGATTTGCTGTATACAGGGAAGATGTGATGATGTTAAATTGTAGCTGATTAAACATGAGCTGAACAGGAGCATAACTCCCTTTTCTAGAGAAGTGATAGAACGGTTTATAGAGGAGCAAATCTGTTGAGATACTATCTTCTGTTGCTGCTCTGGGAGTACAAGTTTGACTCCTACTGAGCACTGGGTCGTCCTGGGTGACCAGCAATGCTGAAGACCTAACTCCTCCCTCTCTTGCTAAATGTTATTTTTGGTCCCAGATGCAGTTGGACTCCACTGGGGTACTGTTGTTTCCCAAACAAAAAGGGCCTGCAATGGAAGAAATATGTATTGCTTGTTTTAATGCTGAAGCTCTGCAAAATCAGAGAGGGCTTTACTTACCATTCAGCTACCTTCCCAGGCTGTCCAGTCTCAACTTTCTCCCATAGGTAGACATCAATTTGCGATGCCTGCAAGAGGGTGAAGGACAGGTCGCCAGTCCCACCTCACAGACATGTCATGGGCCCTGAGGACATCACAGATCACATGCAAGGAGGAGTCCTGCCCAATGCGCACATTTGAGCCTGAGTAGCCACATCAGACTTGGGCTGTTTCTCAAGTCTCAGTCTATTGTGTGACTAGCAACTGTGGAAAAGCTACAGGTGTTTTGAGAAACACTGACTTCTTCTCGGATATTCATCCTACCGTGAAGAAAAGGCAAGATGTGGCTTCAGAAGGACAAGGAATTTATGGATGGATTGTGTTTACCTCAAGTGATGTTATGTTTGCATGTTTCTGTTTGTGATGCAAAAGGACAAGCAGTATAAGAAACTGTGAACTAGGTGAAATTTAGATGTAATAGATGGTAATAGATGGTACTTCCTATTTTTTCACTTATGGGCAACAGGAATTGAGTATGGGCAAGACAAAAGGATAAGATACTGAGTCTGAGGAAAGGAATACTTTAAAAATGCTTTCCTATTTCCTACCTAAGAGAAATCTTTTTAAATTGATGTAGTTTCAAAATGTTTTTTTTTTCTTGAACGAGAGTATATTGTTTAGGAACAGTTATAATTTTAGTATTCAAAATTAAATACAAATGAAATAGAAGTCAGATTGTCCTTATAACCTTCTGTTAATATCAGCTGAGTATCTCAGAGATGCATTTGATGTACAGGTACAGGCTAGGCTTCACAGGAGCACAGTACAACTACCTAAGTATCAATCACATTTCTGGGGTAAACAGAAGCCCCAACAGGGGATGAGACAAATATGATTGCAGAGCAGCTTGATCAAAATTTTCAGGTGGTTGTTATCAGGAGCAACAGTCAAATCTATGCCACTTTAAGGTGACTGTGTTTACAGAAAATCATATTTCTCTTGCATTCTTTAAGCTTCAGAGAAGGATCAGCAACCAGTGACAGAACAGCTATCCTGAAAATGTCTTTTCTGTGAATTATGCTGTTTACTTTTAAAACTGTCTCCTGCCTTCATACAATAATGTTGTTGTAGACATGATGGTGGTTTAGGGATACAAAAGAAAGGTGATGCATATATAAATCAGCAGCCTAAAAGAAGACAGTCTTTGCTGCTCTTTTTCTTTTTAGTCCCTGGCACATACATAGTGACATGTCAGAAAGTGCATCTGACAGAAGTGTACTGAGACACACAGATCTTTCTGCACAGCAAGTGATTGACCAAGGAGAAGCATCAATGCAATTTACAAGCTTAGATGAAATCACAGGCAGCTGGTTGGAAAGATTAATTCCTTTTATTTTCAGGCAGAAACATGAAGTGAGGGACACCAGTTCCTGCAGCACACTTGTACATGGGGTAGAAATGGGTACGCAACACCTTCCAGACTTACTTTTTCAAAGGCCAGCTTCTCTGCTTAATGGAAGTCAATCGCATACCTCCCACTGACTTTAATGAAGCAGAATTAGGCTCTTAAAAATGTTATTGTCCCCCAGAGGAATCCTTCCATTTCCTTTACAGCTAGAATGGCTGTTGAAATTAGCACTGACTATCTCAGAGAACATTAGTGGCTCATAAGGAGAAATGATTTAACCACAGCCCAGTTTTATGGAATTATAATGCACTGTGGCTTGTATAATCACTGAAATCTGCATGCAAATTTTTATCTGGGGTTTCGTCGGCAGCAGCTGGTGAAAGACTTTCCACATGTCTAGGCAGAAATTCAGACTGCAACAGTAGGAAGGGACCGGGTACAAGGACTCTCAGGGGGCATCTGCAAACTGAGCATGTGCCACATGAATCCTTGTGCACCTCATGAAACCCATCTTCCCTTCCTGTGTGAGTGGAAATGCCATTGTTTTACTGTCTTTGCTTACCTCGGTGCACTCAGTGGAAGCAGAAATATGTATCAAAAATATGCGTTACTCCAATTTAGTGTCTGCCAATATCATATGCCTTACTGCATTTTAGAGGTTTAGGTCTAGATGCAGCCTATGAAAACAATGCACACAGAATACTCCCATATATTAGTGTCACAGCTTTCAAATTTTCAATTTAACTGAATTAGTGCTATTATACTTTCCAAGAACACACACCTTTACAGAAATTCTCCCTTCTTTCTTCAACTCAGTTACCATGCTCGTAAGAAAGGTTAGATTATGATGTATATACAAACAAGCCTGTATATTCCGCTTTCAGGGAATCTGGCTCAGTGTGTTTTCAAAAATATTTGCTTTGGAAGATTAGCTATTCTTTCTTTGTGAGAGCAAAAAGAGATTGTGTCATTAATCACAAAAAAGTAAAAGACCAGACCTCCATGTAAGTGTTACTTTTACTGATAAGCAGGTTCTATGGATATCTAAATCTTTCTAGTTTTAGGCAAGATGATCAGCTGGGTACTTACACTGGAAGTCAAAAGTCTTGTAATTCATGGATGAAACAACTTGAATGGTTCCCAGTACAGTCTCAATGGCATGTGACCACAGCTGCTGAACTGCCAATTAGCTAGAACAAGGAAGACCACTAAGATTAGAAACATTAAGTGACTGCATGCATTTTCACAGTCTTCTAAGTTTTTTCAGTTTTCCACAGAGGACTAAAAGAGGGAAGAACAGGAAAAGGTTTCATCTCGTATTGTTTGGACATATGAATTCTAGTGAAAATTTCAATTCTTTCTCCCCCCAAATATAAATGAAGCTCTCCCTTTTTTATTTCCTTTGTCTTCCTTAAGAGAAAGCTTGATAACACTCACCAGCAAGCAGAACGCAAATGTGTGAGAGACTCTTAAAAGTAAGCTAATACCTGCGTATGTTATTTATGATTTGTAGGGAAGAAGTCAGAATCTTCCCCCTGTGTTTCAACAGGTCCCTTCCAAACTCTCAGAGGCTAACTTGTATCAGAAATATCTTCTGGTTCCACTTTCTAGGATCAAAAATAAACTTGTGTGCAAGAAGAATAATTTTCATAAGCACACAATGAATAAAAAAGTAAACACCACTGCTGGTGCAAATGAAACCCAAGAATTTTATGCTACAAAGTACATTGCTGTGCTACTTTCCACAGCAAGTGTTTCCTAACCCACTTCTATTTATTTTATTCACTAATGAGAGCTTATTCTTCCATAAAGCCAGAGTGAGGTCTTTTTCTTGCCTGTTCACAGGGATTTCGATTACCTAGGTCGGTCCCCTGTGAAAGGAAATGAGCTCAATGCATTGATTTATTCCTAATCCCTTTTTCAATATTGCTGGCTTTACAAGAGTTGTGGTGAGCAGGTCCTGTGGATACAGAGCGGGCAGACTGAGGCAACACACTCAGTAACATATCTTTATTTGGCTTTCCAAATCTCCAGTAACATAGAGAGACCCCTGGCTTGAGTTCAATAAATGGTGCCTTTTCAAATGTGGAAGGGACCTGCTGCAGCTCTGCATGCTGCAACCCTAAGACAGAAAGCACATCAGAGTGAAGGAAGAAAAAAAAATCAGGGAAAGGGATGGAGAGGATTGCTGAGGAAATGGGTGCAGGAAAGTTGGGAAGGCCCCATCTGTTCCCAGTTCATGACCTTGAAGTGCAACAGTTCTGTGGCCGTCAGAAGGAGACTGGAGCAAAAGCACTCCCAGGACTGGGGTCAGCTGGTAAGAGATGACAGTGAGAGCCGTCACACAGGAGGGGATGGAGGATGGGCTCTACGAGGTGGTTCTGCAATCTATCAGTTTGCGAAAGTTCTTCCGGAAACTGTCATCCAGAAAGGCATATAGGAAAGGGTTGAAGCAGCTGTTGGCATAACTCAAACTAGTGATGAAGTAAGAAATCCCAATGACCAGTGGAGTTTGCGGGATGTCTGTGGTGAGGGCCACCACTGTACTAAGGTGATAGGGCATCCAGCAGAACAGACACACAGCCAGGATGACAACCACCATCAGGGTCACTTTTTTTTTGGCTTTGTCCAGGGCTTTTGCATTGCTATGGAGGCGCACGTGTCTCAACCTGTACAGCATGGTGGTGTAGAGGATGCAGATGGTGGACACAGGGATGGCAAAGCCTAAAATGAGGGTGTAGATCCGACTGCCTTTCCACCACACGCTCTCAGGGTAGGGGAACACGAAGACACACTGGGAGCGCCCCTGCTCCTTGTGTATCTTAGCAAATATGGTGAAGGGCAGGATGACGACAGTGACGAAGGACCAGACGCAGAGGCTGACTATCTTGGCTGCTCGGTAAGTGCGGTAGGACATCTTCTTGGACTTGGTAGTGGCCACCACAACCAGATAGCGGTCGATGCTCATGACAGTGAGGAAGTAGATGCTGGAGAAGATGTTGTACTGGTCTATGGAGATGATGAGCTTGCACATGAACTCGCCAAAGGGCCACTGTAGGAGCAGGTAGTCGGCAATGTTGATGGGTAGCACCAAGGTGAAGAGTTCGTCAGCTATGGCCAGGTTGAGGATGAAGATGTTGGTGACCGTCTTCATCTTTGGGGCTTTGAGGATTACATAGATGACGGCAGTGTTGCCTGTCAACCCCACGGCACAGATGAAGGAGTAGATGACAGGCACTGTGATGTAGAAGCTGGGGATCAGCAGGGGAGTGGATGTATTCAGCCCCCCGTCCCCTCTCGCTGCACAGCCCCCAGGTCCAGCCACGCACGAGGAATTGGGCTCCGGGAGGGAGAGGTTCTCCATGGCCCTGGAGGTTGGTGCCAGGCCCGCGGGGGGCAGGGAGGGCTCGGCAACGGGGGCTAGAGGGGGAACGCAGCTCTTCTCCAGCCTGTGTCCTCAGACGTGTCGGGTCACGGCCACCGCAGCCTCCTCCCCAGCGTCCCTGCGCCTGCCCGCCGCCGGGAAGGGCCGGGCCGGGAGCGGGGCCGCCGCCACTGGGACCAGCCGCCGGCAGGTCCCGCCCGCCCCGCCGGGGAGGTGCCCGCCCCCCGCCGGGGAGGCGCCCGCCGCCTGCCGCCTCGCAGCCGCGGCCGGGTGTGGGGGGCGGCAGCTACAGCGAGGGGCCGCGGGAGCTGCACCCCCCGCGGGGCTGGCGCCGCCGGAGCCCTTGGGGCGGCGCGCAGGGGCGGACTGACCTTTCCCGGCCGCGGAGCGGAGCGGAGCGGCGCGGCGAGTCCCGTGGAGGCAGGCGGGAGGCAGGAGAAAGGCGATGCCGCTTCTTTCCCTGAATCCTAAATACGCCTGGAAGTTAAATACATGCCCATCTCGATGGCTACGTAAGTAACAGTAGCCCCACAGAGCGTGGCTCCCGACGCAGCCCCCGTCGCGGCGGGGCTCTGGGAAGAGTTTCGCGCTGGCACCTGCAGCCCCGTTTCCCTGCGGGAGCGCGGTGGTGCAGCGCGGCCGCGGCCCGGGCCCCGGCCCCCGGGGCGCGCTCGTCCCGCGGGGTGCGGGAGCAGGGCGCGCACCGGCTGCGAGGAGCGCCCGACCGTCAGGCGACACTGACCGCACTGCCACGAAAGGGCATTTTCACGGGGTGCGCTGTCAGACTGAAGCCGGAAAAAATGACCAGCAGGAGTTCTAAGCGCGTAATACCCATATCCTCACCCCGCTTTCACTCTCTCCTGCTGTGACAATGATAGACTCGAATATGATAACCCTGTGGGAGGCAATTTTTTTTGGAGAGTGATTTTGAGTTTCAGATACCTGTTTTTTCAAAAAGCACATGGACTAAGGGCTGTCTATCTGATCTTAGTTTTACTTCTTAAATAAGACTGACTTCAACCGGCTTATAAATAGAACTGATGAAATTTTGCAGCTCTAAATAAGAAGTGAAAAAATCTCTTTTGTAGTGTTACCAGAAGTACTGACTACGTAGATTAAGATACTGACAATGTAATAGATACATCCTTTTACCAAATAGTTTGGCAAAACTCTTTAATATAGTTTATTAGTGTAGTTAATAGTATAGCCATTAGTAAATACAGTTTTGTCTAACTCTAACCCAGTACCACAGAGTGGTATTCACAATTCTTTGGCCATGATAGTCCTGATGCATGATTATCTAGATTATGAGGATGTCACAAATAGGAAATTCCAAGCAAATATATTGAGTAAATAGATAGAAAGTAGTACTAAAGAAAATTAGTTTTGCTACATTTTAGTTATGCTTTTTAGTGTTCTGTCTTATTTTATTACATGTTAATTCTAGCTACAAAATATAACAAATGACTTCAGAGTAGTATGGAGGTACACTCTGTGATTCTTGGCTCGCTTTATGGAAACATTTGAGAAGAAAAGGTGTTCACACACCTGTGTACTGCCATTAGAATGGCACAAGGACTGTGCTATTAGGCTGTAGGCTTACCATGGTGTTTTAATCCCTTTTCTGTATGCTTTAACAAGGCAAGCAATGAAAATATCAGCTTGTGTATGAAGTTTATTTGAAGCCAGCATTTGAGCTAGGATTCCTGACTCAAAGACTTATGCAAGTTTGCCCCCAAACTAGTATATGGCTTTGAAATTTTTCTCTAAGAATTACACTATTAATTTTGGATGGGATAAAAAATCCTGGTGAGCATATTTTAATTTGGTCTTCTATGAGTACATACATACGAGGAGGTGTTGAGAGGCTTGGGGCAGGGCAGGGATCCGATGGCTGTCTCCAGCTGTCTTAGTGTGGACTATAGAGAAGACAGTCAAAATCTTGCTGTTGTAAAGCAACAGGCTGAGTGGCAACAGTCACAGATCACAGCTAGGTAAATTCTGACTAGATGCAAGGAAATAGTTCTTCATGGAGAAGATGACTGAACGTCTCAACAGGTGCCCAGAGAGATGGTGAAATTTCCATCACTGGAGCTGTTCGGAACTCGACTAGATGTGGCCCTGAGCAACCTGACCTAATTTTGAAACTGGCATGACTTTAAGCAGGGAGTTGGAGTAGATGACCTACAAAAGCCCTCTCCAGCCTAAATTATTTTGTGATTCTACCTTGTTAAATACTTATTTTACATCTTTGAAATCAGAAAAAAATCCTGAACAAATTCTACAGAGATTAAAAATAATAAGGTTTTTAGGAGCAGCTACACATTTTTAATACAATTGCGTAATATCAAACCTTGACCAAAAACAGTACTCTGTAACAACCCTCTGTAGAACAGGAATTTCCTTTCAGAGAGCACAGAGCATCTGCTGAATAATTCATGACTGAACAAATCATTCAGCAGAGATGAAAGGTGTTGTTTACGGCAAGATTACATGCATAATGTTATCATTATGATTGCAGTTATGCTTAAAATGCTGTGGTTTTCCAGGACCTGCTCTCTGACTGATAGAATCCTTACAGCAATTTATGTATTTTCAGCATTTTCCTCTCTTGCAGCTGGTCCCATTTTGTGGAAAGAGCTGCAGGGGGTAAGTGTTGGGAAAGAAATATTTAAGAAGAATAAAGTAGAGAAAAAGTTCCTTTTTAGTTGTATGTAGTTCTAAAGAGAATCCTAATACTTATTTAATTTTTTACATTCATGTTTTATCCTTGGACCTTAACAGGTCTAATGGAGCATAGAGATTGAATAGCAATGCATCAAAAAATTAAATCTCCTTGCCTAGAATATATATTGCAAAGTCACTTCTATCCCACATCCAAAACCTTTCAAGATTATTTCCGTGTTTACTAGCAATGCTTGTTATATATCTTGACAACTCAAAAGTGAGAATGTAACTCTGTAGGGTTAGCTGAGACTTTTATTAGTACCCTGGGTCTTGTCATTTCTTTGCTTATTACTCTAACTAGACAAATTAGAGATGTTTACTTTAGAATATGGAATTAAAAAAAAAAAGCCACAACAAACCCAATAAGCATTAAAACTGTCATAGTGATACATATCCCATTTTGTAGGGAGAAGCAGTTCCAGGAATCAGAAAATAGGTGCCAGGGATCTTCTTTCAGTAGGAGGAACACTGATAGCATAATTCTGCATTAATTTAAAAGATATTATAAAATTCTCTTTTAGATAGTAAATAGTGCAGGAGCTTTGTCAGTGACTGAGACCCAGAAGCTCAGGAAACCAGGATTTGTAGTAGAAACCAGGACCTTCTGCTTTCTTTACTTTATGAGTTCACTTTCAATGTGTGAGCTGTATTAATATAAATCTGCAAGGTATGGCTAGGTCCATTAAACATTTAGTCACCTACATGCTGTGGGGCTCACTGCCCTACGTTAACTGAAACAATAAAGACTTAGTTTGTTCATGCATTGTTCCAATACAGGTCTTCCAATTTTTCTTTTGTTAAGAAATAACTGTATAGACCAAATATTCTATAAAGAGAAATGGTTCCCTGTAATTAAAGCCTATAATTTTAGTATGCAATAAAATTTAGCAATCTGAAGGATTACAATATATAGCTATGTTTCTCTGATAAATGAATTCTATTCACAAATGAACTTTCATTCTGTTTTAGCATGGTTTTCTAAGGAATCACAGTACATGTAGCCATGCTACCTCTGTAAGTATGTTCAGTAGCTTTTCAACCAAGTTCAAAATTTTGACTGATTTGAGACAAGAGTAGAGGTCATGGAGATTTGGATAAAGGGGTGGCCTGGGTGGGGGAAAGATCTAAATTTCTGTTAATTAATGGAAATGTTGCCAGTTGAGTTTGAATATATTATTCCCCAGCAGAGTAGCTGCATTAGACAGAGACTGAATGCTGCGATGACGAGAAGAGCTGCTGCCAGATGATGCAACTGAGAGTTTCTGTTCATTTTTCAGTCTAATTGGTTGTTTTTCTTTTTTTTTTCCTCAATAACCTCTGTGATTTGGTGTCTACTGACCACAAAAAGGAATTTTCTACATGATAGAGATGAGAATGGAAGATAGTCTGTCCTATCTTTCTCGTTGCTTCTGACTCTTAAGGCTACTGCCTTCTCCTACCCAAGTTCTTTCTGTTTTTTTTTGAGGAAACTGTCTGGGTTGTTGGGTTGCTTTAGCAATTAGCCTAGGGAAACAGGTGCTAATTGTACCAGTTAGTACTGGAGAACCAATTGTGAAGGTTTAGGAAGTGTAAATTAAAGCAGTTCTCTAAGGTCCAGAAGAGAAGGTTCTGGTGGGGGACACTGATAGTGACTGGATTTGTAAATTTCTTGATATCTGTTTTAGGTAATTTATTTGTATTTTCTGCTTTAAAATAAAGAAGCACCCTGCAATCTCAGAACAGGAATTGTGAAGTTCACAAAAGCTAAGTGCCAGCTAAGTGCGTTGTTCAAGGTGGCTCACAGGTAAGGGAATGTTGTTTAAACATAATGGTATGAGCTAATTCTGTCTCCAGAACTGTGGAGTTGATGTTAGAGGTGGCAAACACCCCTTGGATTAGGCCACATAATTATTTTCTTCTGTGCACTGCTATGCAAAAAAGATAAGCTCGAAAGAAAGAGAGGGTGCAGTAATTCTTGCCTGTGTTGTTGCATAAAGCAGCTCTGCTCTCTCAAAGTGTGGTGTATGAACAAAAATGACTTGTTCCTTGCTTGATACATTGCAAAACTACCCCATAGATAAAACAAATTGGTGGTCTTCAGTCATGATTTATTTTAAAAGGAAAAAACCCTGGCTTAGAAGAAACTTCTCAGGAAATATTGCTATAGAGTAAGAGACAGAGAGCTGTGCTGCGTTGCTTTGCATTGTAATAGGTTGCAGCTTTGCTGGGATGAAATCTCTCACCCATTCACAGCCTCCGTTCTGGTGCATGTTCCTTGTCTTGTGACAGGTACGTTAGTGTCAGAGTTGGGTCATCTGGAAGTGCAATGTTGAATATTGTTCAAAAGTTACGTCATTTTATTGCTTGTGCCATGATGTCTATATCCACCCCCTTCCTTTTGGCTCTATCATTTACAGGCATGATGGGAAAAAAAGAAAAAACAAACAAACATGGTTTATGGCCGTTCCCTGACTGAAGAGTGAAGTTTCTTCTCCCTAGGAAGGGTCCCCTAACCCTAAGAATAATCCTGTTCTTTGGAAATCTATTGGTATGTCTCATTTTCTGACTGTGCAGAGACACAGCAGCAGTCTGACTGGCAGGAGGAATCTGCCTGTTTCCTCTCTCCTGACAGTTAAAGAAAGAGATTTCTAGTCTAATCAATCTCTGATGCTTGAATGTGAACTGCTGTCATTAGTCAGGGGATTGTAGCTGTCTGTATTAGCTCGTTGATAAACAACTTCCTTCAACTATCAGGCTTTTGTTGTTATTGCTGTAGGGTTTGGAAGCATCAAAAGATATCAGGTCTCATGGATAACCATCAAAGCCAATTTTTGTCCCATTTGCAATGTCAGTTTCCCAGAGAGGCAATCAAAGATGTGATAGGGGAAAAAGAACCCCAGAGAAATGCAGCGACTTGCCCCAGAAGAGCAGTCCAAGTATTGGAGCTGTGAATAACATGTGCAATATAGGATTTTAGAAATGTTTCAGTGTTTTCCAGGGTTCTCACAAAAAAGTGCGTATTTCATTTTTGCCTTTTGTACTTGTATGGAGAAGTCTTCTTTTCTATTTCTTCTGAAGCTGAATGCAAAGAAAATCAAAAGTAGTGCAGAGACTTGAATTTCAGTATAGTTTAATACCTTTTTCTTTCTATGGCTAAGTATTTGGCTTTCTATGGCTGACTTCCATAAATCTGGAAATTCTGTACTTCTATTCTTGTGTGGCTATATCCAGGTCACAGCAGGCATCTAAATGTTTCAGCAGGTGCTCAGAACATCTTCCTTTCAGCTGAAAGCAAAGAGATATGAGAAGTATTAGGAGCAACCTCATGGCGCCTGTAAGGCAAGACTTGCAGGATTTGGAAGTCTGAACTGATAACCACAGCAGCTCCTCAGGGAGCGATTCTGACCTGTAGGCCAACTTTGACTCTTGTGCAATGAGGTATGGCCTCATTACCACTAGTGGAGCTGTGCCTGCTGACAAGCAGTTATGCCAGGCCAATCATTAGGCACACTAATGCCATATGCTCATGCTTCTGAGAAGCCACTAATTCATAATCATTATCTGTGCATACAAAATATCTCTGGCTGTGTTTTCTCCTGATTAAAGGGAGTAGCTCATGCTGCTCAAGCATATGTGTGTGTGTGTGTGTGTGTGTGTGTGAAGAAAAAGCCACCTAACTTCCCTTTGCAGGGGTGGCTCCTCATCTATCAGTATAGAAGGTGACTTCTATACGGAGCTAGGGTGCAGCTTTTTTAAGTCAGAGGACACACTCATTTTTAACCGTTTGGACTTGCAGACAATACAATGTATGTATGGGAAGGAGAGGCAAATATTCAAGTTAGAGGATTCTTTGGTGACCCCTGCCTTCTCAGAAACAGGACGGAGGCAGATTGTATTATCTGTTAGGTAGACTGTATGCGTAGAGGAATAAACTTGCCTGCATGCCAGGTAACATCATAGACCTACATAATTAAGGTCTGTTAGAACCTTAAATTCTTTTTCATCTTCACTTTTAAGTCTGTCATGTTGTCCCAGGTCTCCTTATCTTATATCAGCCTTCACAAATATTTGCCTAACTTCTTTCAAAAAACCTCCAGTGATGGCGAATCCACAGTCTCCCTAGACAATTCAGGCAATCTATTCTTCGAACCCCAGACTTCTTGCTTCTGTTTAAATTCTTTGCTTATTTTCCTGCCCCAAATGGATGCCAAGAATGGAACATTTTCTGCCTCTTTGTAACAAGCTCTTCCGTGTCTGAACACTGCAGTATCTTCCCCTCAGTCTTTTCTCTAGACTGACAAACCCAATTTTTATGTTCTTTCTGTCTAGGTCATGTGTTTAGAGCAGAGAAGAGCAATTATTTCCATTTGTTCTGTAGCTTGTGTGGAGTGTATGTTATCAGTGTTTTTATTTATTTTTTATTTTATTTTGTGGCATGCCCTGTGAATGTTAGTGTCAACACAAAGTTGCACATCAGTATTTAAGGCCTGTGGCAAACTTTCAGGTTGTTGTAATTTAGACCAGGGTTGGCAGGCTTCTATATACTCATGGGACATTATCCCACTGTTACATTATCTAAGATCTGGGGAAATAAAGATTGAGTGTACTTAGCAAATAGGGACAAAAAAAGCTGTAATGAGATGACATGTGGATGGTGTCCTTTGCGCTACATTCCCCAACAAGAAATCAACCTGTGTTTATAAAAATTTATCTGTTTCAATTCAACATCACCCCTGTAAGATAAGGCTGCCTCCCTCAGAGCCAGTTAATATCTCTGCCGTGTGCTGCCCTCATCCACACTCTGGAACAAGCTCAGTTCTGTCCCTACAGTAATGTGAATAAGGTCTCTAGGCCTTGGTGTGTTGGAGTGCAAAGCACAGACACTCAGGTGGTCAGCAGCTCAACTATATGGGCCTTAGAATTCAGTTCTAAGCTGATTCAAAACATGATTGAAACATGATTTCAAAGAACTTCTAAGAAAAAAAAAAGCAAAATCTCCCCCTATAACCTTGGAATTTTTTTTTGTTTTTGTTTTTTTGTAGGGACCAGCCATCAACCTAAGGTGTAGGTCAGAACATCCACAAAGATTTGTCATGTATAGGTCCCAGGGTTAGGAATGTCTCTACTTGAAGAACAGTAATTATATTTAAAAAAAAAGGAGGGGGGTAACTAGTATAATATGAATAAAGTATAACAAGGATAATGGAAGGAAAGCAAAACCTATGGCTGAATAAAAAGAAAAACATTCCAGCAATGAAGCCTGGGTGTTTGATGTTGTTGTTTTGTTTTTGATTTTTTGGGTAATCTAAAGATCACTGAACTTGAATGTATTCCTCACCATTCATGGTCTTAATGTCCTGTGTATTTGTGAACTGGAATGTCCTGCTTCATCAATCTGTCAAACTCCTAGCAATGATTTTAAATTTATTTACTTCAATAGGTTTTAGGAACTTATTTAAGGATTTAAACTAAACTGGGTACTTCTTGCTGTCTTGTAGATTAGTGCTGTAAATCCCTCAATGGCTTTGTTATTCTAACTTGAGACTTTGAAGGGCATTTAAGTAAGGTGTTAGGAAAAATAATCCACTTGCAGAACCAAAAATAAGCAACAAAACAGCAGTGACTGGAATAAGAAATGCAGCTATCCAAACATGATCAAAATTTCTGAAATACTTAAGTGCTCCTGTGATGATCAGACCCAACCCACCAAAGCTGAAATACAAAGATCTGTGCATTGCTATTGTTCTTATCACAGTGTCTAAGTTACATACTTACTTTTCTCAGAGATGGAATTTTATTTAGGAGACCTTAGCTGGATTACAGTTGTGTGGGTTTTTTTGGTTTGTTTGTTGTTTCTTGTTTTTATAATGTTTCTTTCTCCCTAGAAGGTTTGGCCTGTAAAAAGTGCTACATCATGGCTTACTGAAAAGAACTGTGAGAGATACCGTAGATCAAAGAATAACTCAGAATGGATTATGGCTGCTCCTGACTTGGCTGTTGTTTTGCATACAAAATTTGAGAGTGACTCTTGGGTCACTTAAAATTTAACTGAACAGAACCTCAAAATTTAATCTTTAACTTTATGAAGTGTGGTTGTGACCCCATGAGTATGGGGTTTCCTTCCATAACTATAACATCTGCATTGAAATTTTATTTAAATAAAGTCCTCTTCAAGAGTGGACTTAGCAAACATTTAGGCAGTAGTTCTTTCTTTGCAGTATGGAGAAAGGCAAAGGGGGAAAAACTGCGACAGAAATTTTGGACAATACTAGGATTCTACAATTTTTTTCATATTAACTTGTATATTTCTCCTCTTTTCCCCTGACTGTATGCTCATAGATATCTGCATGTGGAATAAGCCAGGAAAGGAGTATGTATGGATAAATTCACCTTGTTCTGTGAAATATCCCTCAAGGGGAAAAGACTTGAAGGCATCAGATGTGACATGAAATGGCATCTATCTAATGCCTACAATCTTGTGAGAAGAAATCTTAAATTTTTTTCTCCAGAACATGATAACTGGACACTGTGGGGAACAGTCATTCTCCCTTCCCTTGTCCAGTAGTTGGCAAAACCCTTTTATCAGTATAGAACCTTTACCTCCTTTACCGTATATAAACCTTCATACAACCGTAGAATTTGGGCTGGAAGGACTTTCAGAACTCATCTGCGCAATCCTCTGCTCAAAGCAGGGCCACCTTCAAAGTTAGGTCAGGTTGCTCAGACCTCATCCTACTGAGGTCTGAATATCTCTGGGGATGGAGATCAGACAGCTTCACTGGCACCTGCTCAGTGTTTGACCACCCTTGAGGTGAACAATTGTTTCCTTATATCTTGATGGACTTTTTCTGTCCTGTTAATTGATCTGTGTCCTGTTAATTTAATCTCATTCTCCTGTGTGGTACACTGTGAAAGAGTCTGACTCTGTTTTTAGGTAGGTGAAGACAGCAATTATATTCCCCCTTCCCCGTTCACCTCACAAGCCCAGCTCTCTCAGCCACTCCTTATGTGTCATGTACTTCAGCCCCCTCATCCTCATAGTGGCTCTGCTGGACTTGCTTCTGTTTGTCAGGCTGAAGTTTGCATTATGAGTAAGCACTTGGGTTTTGACAAGTATGTCATAGATTAAAAGGAATAAGAGTTATCAGTGACATATAATCCAGAGACATATAATCTTAACTGGGAAAGCCTCACTGTGCCTCCTGATGCTTTCTACTTTTTAGAAAAAGCTACAGCTGTCTTGTACTTGAATATATTAAATACATATGTCAGTACCTTATTTCTTACCTTACCATTTTATTACTAATGTGACCCCTGTGTAAAGATGCCGTGCAGACAGCTGTCCCCACCTTGACTGTAGCAACAGAAACCCTTCCATGCACTTCACTTTCCTTCCATGCAGTAACACAAACCTTCAGATATAAAAGCATGCCTATGTAAGCTCCCAAAACCTTGTTCAAGTTGTCAGCTTTGCCCTGATGAGAACTCATAGTCAGGCAGTATTCCTAACTCTTACTGTTCCTAAGATATAATGAAAGCTCCCTGAGTTAAGCGCTCTGAAAATTAGAGCCTCAGCACATTGCTGGGCAGTTTGAGATTCTCTTCTTATATCCTTTGTCTGCCAGGCAGCATCCTTCCCTCTTCCTGGAAAAACTGTAGTCAAATCCTTTTGCTTTTTCCTTCTGTTAAACTTGTCATCTCATCCAAGCACTCATTTTTAAACTGTTTCTCATCTGCTGCTGATTTGGTTAGCTCACTATTAAAACTGTCAGTTATTTAATTACAGCACTGAATTAGTATGTAATCATCATTTAAATTTTGTAATTCTCCTAAGAGAGAAATTTTATGACCTGCAATATGGAAGCTCTCTAGTAATATAAGACTGAGAAAATTATAAGCTTGTTAAAGTGGAGATGTTCATCAGCAATTACTGAAATGAAATACCACAGTTTCTCTTTCAGCATGCTGCTAAAATTTCTGTAACACGCTGTTTGTGCTGTATCTTCTGATGCTATTCACAGCAGGTGTCTAGGTTTTCACATACATCTTCTTGCTTTTTCGTTGGTTTTTATTCCAAGGATATATGTCTTAACTGAGTGTGTAATATAGTGGAGGAAAAATTAAGCCAATATATCCTATTAATTAAATTGGTATAGCTGAAGTATATACACAATACAATTGGCTTCTTTTGAATTCATCTTTCTGAAAGCAATCTGTAACAGATAAGGTGAAAGGCAAAAAGTTCTGGAGAACTACTGGTCTAGGCTGGGACACTTGGTGCTAGTGACTTCCTGAAGTCTCTCTTCCCTCCCCATCGCTAGTGTGGAAAGATGACATACAGCTGGCTAGATTCCCCCTCACTTTCCTACCCTATGGCCAAGAGGACCATAGACAAAATAATTGAGAGTCTACTGGAGCTCCTATTTTGTCACATCCTATAATCTTTCACTCCAAGGCAACTGCGAGCTTACCAGTGTCCTGTGCCAGTTCTGGTTGGGAAACACTTAGTCTTGAGTAGCGGGGTGCGTAGGCAGCAGTGGTCAGTAGATGATTCAGTAGATGCTGCTGCTTAGATCTCTTTATTACAAGCACTTTATTACAAGCACTCTGTATCCAAGTATTTAGGGTTGTGCTCAGAGTTCATTGCTGATCTGCAGTAGCTCTTCCTAGTGTGTCCCCTATATACATTCTCAAAAGGCAACTGCCTAAACCAAACATTACCTGAGCTGGAAATGGGATTTCTGGACAATTTTATAACACTCTTACCATGAAAGGTAGAAGGTCTCTGTGAAGATAAACACAATTTTTTTTTGACCTTTGTAGATGCTGGGAGCATGTAATCAGTTGGTTTTTTTTCCTCTCTCATCCTGTGTCTAGGATCACACTAACTGGAAAATACTGAATGGTTTATTTATTTATTTTTTTATCTGATGGTGTAGGAATGCCATTGAATTCTGTGTCATTATATAGCTTCCAAACTGACATGACAAATAGGTGCAACTATATGCCTATTGCATGTGCTATCATGTAGTCCTGTCAGCGGCCTGAGGCTTTTACATGGTGACCCCCAAAAGCAGTTATGAAAATGTTTATTGGTTTAGGAGCTGATAATATGTTTCTGGAGTCTGGCCTGGTGCTTCTTAACCCTTTAGGGTTTGAACAGATCCAGCACGTCTGCTCTGGGAGTTTCCTTCAGCAGCTGTGGGGATACAGGCAGGGGATCCCCATGACAACAGCTGTACAGCAGCTGCAGGGAGCACCTTTGCCCTTGCCTCTCCTGCTTTGTGGTCTCACAGCCTCCAAGAGGTGAACTTTTTGTCTCTACCCGAATTGGGTGAAGCGCATCTCTACTACAGTCATGTAGGTCAACCCTTGAAACAGACAATACAAGAAATTAATTTTAATCTTTGGTGCTCTGATTACTGTTTTTCTGGAAATCTGTTTACCTGCTTCTCATCCGACAAGCACTTATTTGCTCTGAGATCTGAGTGCCTTAAACAGCATGTGCACTTAACTCTTCCTGTGTACTTATGAAAGTACTTCAGTGACACTATTTTGAAGATCCCTCATAGGTACTTTGTGCTTTGGAAGCTGAGAGTGAAGAGTCTCACAGTGTTTTTCCTTTACAGTCTTTCTGAGATACTAAACAGTAATAAAAATGATTAAAATGGTAGCCATGGTGATGAGATGGTGTTATAAGCTTGTGTATAGACAGCTACTTGGTCAGTGTCAAATGGAGTTTTCCACTGAGAGAGAGTATAAGAGCTGTTTATTGTCACAATTACTCATAAATATTAAAACCACTAAGCCAAGTTTATATTTTAGCATACATATAAGCAGTATTTCTTAATTTGGCAAAGTTTATTCACAAATGCGATTTAGTCACTGACCATTTAACACTTGTACCCTGCTTTTACTTGGCTACTGTCATGCTTCATATCTGCCTGATGACAGAATCAATCAATTAAACAACTGTACTGTGACTTAAATAGGGGAAAGTGGAGGGGAGTGCCTGTTCACACTCAGTAAAGCGACTAACAGTAAATCTTGAGAATGTAATACTTGTCCCTTCACTCAATCTGACTCTTCATTAAAGAATTTTTAATGCTTAGGAGTCAAAATGCCAGTATAAAACTTCCTTTGACAGAAAATCAAAACTTTTCCTCAGCTTGATGTTTCTCCCTCCTCCAAAGAAATATTTTTCTTTGTCTTCTGGAAGCTGTTATGAATCAAATATTTCAACCATCATAAGCTGCTGCTCCATATCACTTTTTTCCCTCATAATATGGATATACTCTCTTTGGGGTGTCTGTTGCCCATCCCGCAGAAACTCTGGCCCATCTGCTGAGAAAAGCTTGGCAGCCAAGATGCTGAAAGGCTGGGCACAAGGTTTTGCCTCCAGATATGCAGATAGGAGAACCATGACAGGTGCAAAGTCATCTTTTCCTCCCAAAGCTGAGACTTCTTGGCTTCATAACTAAGTATGCACAGCTTAAGCAATCAGTTCTGAATTGTGGGTCCTGTTAACCTGTTTTGGTTTTGCTTTAAAACCCAGACTACAGCGTGGTTGTCGGTGGATTGAGCTGCTCTCATGTCCCTTTCCCATGACAGTTCATAGAGGTTGTGCATTGCTAAAGAACACCAGGCAGAGGGGTGGACTCCCTTCATTTTGGTGGGACTGTGCTGGAGAAGAACGGGGCTCCACATCTGCCTGTTTTTGAACCCTGTACCTTACCAGGGCAAGACAAGAGAAGCCAATACTGGCAAAGGGAGACTATTTTAGAAAGACTACCAGTACTAGAGGAAACTTGGATAACTTTCCTTCTCATTTTTAGCTTAAAAACTGTGTATTCCTTCTTTTTTTCTTCCTGTTTCCTCACCTCTTTTTTTCACATAGAACTTAAACTGTATGTGTGAAACCAACTCGTTTCTTTTTTCACTAGCTTAACTGTACAGCCTTTATAAAACATCTTCCTATATCATGTCTTTCTTGCCCTTCAAAGGCAGTGAAAATAGATACTGACAGCACTATCTGTCTTTACAAGAAAAGTATACAGAAACTAATAAATCTACCCTGCCGGCCCAGTGAACCATGATAAAGTTTTCTTTTGCTGCAAGCAATATGATGTGATCTGCCACTTCCAGTGTTGTGCACCTGGAGACTCTGAGGCAGAGAAATTTATACACCTCTCGTTACAGATCATGTGGCTGTGTTTTTAAGAGCTGCATTCTGACACTGAGTGCCTCTGTTTCTGGGGATACTTTTGGTGCAGACCCCACAGCCTCTGATCTCCTTCTGTATGGCTGCTGTGAGAACTGATCACTTCTCTTTTTGGGCCTTGTTTAAGTAATGCCTAAATGAAAACTGTAGACATAAAACAACCGAAAACCCTTTGTTGCCTTATTCTAGGTACTGTGGGATTTTTGTTGTTGTTGTTGGGTTTTTTTTTCTATTAACAGTACTCTCTGTTATGGAGAGAAGACCTCATTTGACTGCTATTAAGCAGTTTGTCCACAAATTTTGGAAACAGCTCTGTTATATCATCAGCTTTATTACATGTGTAGAGTTTGCATTCCTCTACTTACTGCATTTATTGCCCATTTCTGTGTGATACATCTCTGAGTGCAAAAAATGATGATTAGTGAATGGGACACTGGAAATACTAGGGCAGAGAGTAAGTGATGAGATTTACTCTAAGCGGCTGTTGAAAAGGCTGTTCTGGCTGTCTCACTGCTGCACCTCTGGAAGCTGTCTTGTCAACAGGCATCATCCCCATGGTTTGAAATGGCGAAAGGGGGATGCTGTGCGGTGGAGGCTGTGAGTTAGTGCTGTGGTTAAGGGCAGACAGAAAGTGGTTACATCTATTACACTTGAGTGGCCAAAGGCTTCTGTGCTCATTTCCCCTGCAGATGGTTCAGAGACTTCTTTTTAAGGGATACATATCATGAGTGAATAGAAGCAGACAAATAGCTATGGAAAGCAAATTTCTGGTTCCAGAGCCTCAGCTGGTGTAGAAGAATCAATATCCAATAGAGCTTTATTAGTTTACAAAAATTTGAGACCTCTGTCAATTTGTAACTCTAAAGGAAATGTGTCTGTGGAAAAACACTCTTCCCTTCTTGCTTAAATGCAATCCTGTAGTGGAGGAAAATATTGTTTTAATGGTAAAAAAGTTTGGGCATATTTTGAATTTAGCACCCTTTTAGATTTTTCTATGTTTTTAATTGAATTTCTATGTTTTTAATTATGGTCAAATTTCTGGCCTTCCCTCGCCTCTGCCCCCTGAACTGTGTAGCTGAATTTTCTGCATGTATTCCAGAAATTTGCTTTTATGGTATATGGAATATGCTTTATTACTGCTTTTACATTCTTGTTACATCTGACTGCTTCCTCCACAATTAGGAAGTGTCCCTCTATGTTTGTCTCTGGAGTTTTCTTCAAGCTGAAACCTCAGTGAAAAATTGAAGTAAAGGTGGTGACTGGAGGAAGGAAAGGGTATTTAATTACAGAGGACTTGCTGTTACACAGACTTTGTCACATTAGCTCATTTTAATGTAAGCTGCTTTTTTTCAACAGAATACTGTGTAGTATCAGAAGTTCTTTAAGTTGTTTCCTGTTCTGCCAGGGAAGCTGAATAATACGCTGCACTTCAGGAAACATTCTGGTTTTCAGTTGTTCACATGGAAACTCTGGAATGTAGTTTGTGTTTAGATTTGGCTTCAAAATACACTTAAATGGGTAGATTTTACAAGGTAAAAATGCTCTTGAAAACAATTGACATCTTAATTGCACAAAGTCTATATGCTTCTTACAGAAGGATTAACCTTGACCAGAGGAGATCAGACTTGATATTCCTGGACTGAAAAATCAAATGATATGAGAACTTTAGTAATGGCTGCTCTTCAGAGGTCAGCTGTACTTAGAGAAGCACAAATATTTTTGAACATACATTGTAGGTCCTTGCAAGAACAGTCTGGTTTGCTCTATGCAGCCTTTTCAGTGGCAGCAGTGACTTGGAAATTGTGTGCTTTGAGGATGGAGACCAAATATAAATATTGTGCTTAGATCAGAAGATGGTCTCTAAAGGGGAAGAGGGTACCTCAAGTTCTTGAGGATTCTGAGACAAAAATAGTCTGTTGTAATCTTTAGATGAATCATAATAAAAGTTGGGATTGAAGTCTGTGCCCTACCGCAGGACAGTAAAGCACTCAGGATTTCATGTGATCACAGCTTGTGCAGTCCTAGGACTGGAGAAAATACCTAAGAAATATTGACTTACCTACAATTAGAAATTAGATGGTGAAGAGCTGTGATATCTAAAGAATTTCAAATTAAAGTAACTAAATCTCAGTCTGAGATACTTCATCGTGTACTTCTTCCTTATTTGTAAAGAAAACAGTTTAAAAGAAGTACCTGTAGTAGATGAGGCAAAGGGGCTGCAGAGCTGGAATATAGTTGTAGGTCATGACTTACTACATGCTTAAAGCTATAAAGGTATACATATATCTTTATACAAGGTATATAAGATATATAAGAGTGTCTATCTATATAGGGTATATGCATTTGAAACAAGAAAGGCCATAGTCAGCTAATCTCTGCACTGATGAAATCTCTTTCTTGCCCTGTCTGCATCTCAGGTTTTCCAGTTTTTAACTTCCTTCACTATGATTTTACAGGTCTGGCAGGACTTAGCTTGCTGCTTGTTATTGCTGCTTCCTGTAGTCTCCTAAATTGTGCATGCATTGTACATACATTATTCTTGATGACTCCATAAGTAATCCAGTGGATTCCAGCTTATGCCCCCTCTCTGGGTTCGTCTGTTCTCTGTTCCAAATAAGGCATTTAACTCTCATTTTCCTGGGAGACAAATACAGATCTGGATATGAGGAAAGCCATCTATCTTTCGTCAAAACTATCTAGAAACTTTCCATAATTCTGTGATGTTAGTTACACCCTAAGAACTGCTGGTGAACCTTTATTCTCTACCATTGATTCATTGCATTAAACATGGAGTGGGAGCAGGAAGCCATTAATATCTTGTATCTGAATAACTACTTTTGCAGGAAAACAATTTTATTCTTGGAGATATTTCTTTAAGAAATAGTCCAAATTGTGAATAACCTTTTAATATATAATCACCCGGGAGTTTTAAACAGGATAAGTCAATGTGTCTGTTTGGGGTTGAAGATGAAAAAAAAGCTTCCTGCTGCAGAAAAGCTTATTGAAATCAAAACAGGGGAGCTGGGTAGTACAGCAGATAGTGCTTACTGGATATAATGATTAAACCACAGGGTGTGGTTTTTTTTTCTTTACAGTTGGACCCAAGTTATCAGTATGGGAGAGTCAGGTTTTCCTGTTGAGCCATTTATGCTTTTCTTCCCTTTACGCTCTTTCCTATTGCTTCCCATTCAGTGAAGTGTTCGAATAAAATACTCCCAAGCTTTTTTAGTCTGTGAATCATCTACATCTGGCACTTGGTGAAGTGAATTGTTTTGTTCCCTTTCCAGGGGCAAAGCCAGGCATCTGTGCTGGGGCCTGGCCAGCTCTCACACTGAGAATCTTGGAGCTGCTGCTCAGCTTCATCTCCTGTATCCGTGATGAGTTTATCACTGTATTGGGCTACTAAAAACATCCCTGGATTGAGGAACAAAGTCAGCAAGTGTATGATGTTCAAAACATCACAAAGTATGAAAAACATGCTAGGGTATTTCTAAGACACTGGCTTTGTATGGATAGAAGAAAAAAAGCTTCTTTCCCCTCCACACACTTTTTTTTTCTTTTCTTTAATCAATAAATCCAACCTCAGGTCTGCTTGAACAATCTAGGGTTTTTTTTCAAGGAAAAGTAATTGAACACCATATATGGGCAAACAGGAATGGAAAAAGCTAGTATCAGATAGGACTATCAAATTATCACACTGAACATGATTTTGGAGGGAAAACAAGGGGGGAAAGGGAAAAGGGTGGACCTTTAAAAGGACATCTCTTAAAAGGTCTTTTAAAAGAGTGAAATAAATGAGGGAGGAGCAAATACAACTTCTGCAAAAGTAAAATGGGAGCATGAACCATGCTGCCTTTTTTCTGCATTTCCTCCTTAGCCTACTGACTAGATGCAGAAATCTGGAAGACTTCTGTATGTGAGCTGGAATACAAAAGCATACTGGCACTTTACATGGAAATCAAAACTCCTTTCTTCTAAACACTTCATGCTAACCCTGAGCCCTGTGCAATACACAGGGCTTCTGTATGATGGCGACCAAATGTCTCACTGAGTTATGAATGCTAAATACATAGATATGCAGTTTGTGGAAAAGTTTGTTTAGTTGTTTCATATCTCTGTTTTTGTAATCAGGACATGATTTCTTGAGGAATAATATTAATATGCAGCAACTTATATCTTTAATTTTCTTTGTGGTTGCAGTCTTGGACACAACTCTGTGTTCCGTGCTCTACTTCTGCATGTGCTGTTTATGACCTATGCTTCCCTTAGTGTTTCTGCAGTTTCGTGAAGTTCCTTTGTCTGTCTGTGACTACCTACCTCCAAGCATGTAGTCATAAGGCTGATTGCTACTAGTAATGCATACTTTTTTTGGCCTCGGGCCACTTTGTAGCGAGGTCTCAATTAGATTTCCCCCCTTTTTTTTCCCTCCAATTCTAGACCTATGCTAAAGACAAAAACTAACCATTCCTCTTCAATTTACCATGCACTCAAGGGCACTTTCTTTCCCAGCTGCTGGAGATTAGACCAATGCAGTCATGTCTGCACGGTGCTGTAGTTAACATATACTGTGCTACAGTCTACCTACTTTTGCATGCCCTTGTTGCCACAGTACATGCATACAGAACAATATGCCTGCTGATGGTCTAATATTCCTAAATTGCCAGGTGATCAGGCAAGTCTAGGAGTATTTCTGTCTTCTGTGTCCTTTCATTTTTCCCTGCTTCCTCCTGTGTTGTTTGTTTAGTGATGATGGGTGTAATAATGAACACCTACTCAATTTGGCTTTAAACCATTAATTTAAGTGAAACCAAACAACTCTCAGGAGACAGGCTTGCTATAAAGTATGAAAGCTGAATTAATATTAGAGAGTCAGCAGAGCAGATTTGGATCATTAGCCCTGTCTCACAGGCAACTGGTTCAAGTGGACCTGCCTCAGCGCTCCAGGATCAACCTGGGCTGTATGGGAATGAGAGTTTGACAACCCTTCCTACTGAGAGTACTTTTTGTAAAACGAGGTAGGAGACAGTTCATATATTCCCTCTGCTGATCATGATGGCACTGGCACAAAAGGAGCTTTCCAAAACAGTGTTTTTTTTTTCCTCGAGAACTTCATAACATCTTCAACTCAATCTGGATGCTAGCAGGCAGCCAGGAATTCTCCTGGAATGAAAGCTCATTGCTAACAAGCAAAGAATTAATTTAAACCTCTTTTAAAGACCTGTAATACTGCCAGGCAGTAAGGAGAG
The DNA here is from genome assembly GCF_036417845.1 of Apteryx mantelli. Taxonomy (NCBI): domain Eukaryota; kingdom Metazoa; phylum Chordata; class Aves; order Apterygiformes; family Apterygidae; genus Apteryx; species Apteryx mantelli. Next base: position 34,345,443 of record NC_089979.1, on the reverse strand, counting down.
GTAGAAAAGTCAGGCTCCCGGCCAAGATTTTGAAAAGTGGATGCTTAACTAGCTGTTTTGACTTGGAATAGTATGAAGTATCCAGCTCTTTCTGCCTTTCCATGAATGCTCAGGCATGCTATGACATTTTTTCTTTCTTATTCTTTATTTTTTTTTGTCCTCCTCTCCTCTGTAGCTCTTATTTCACAAAAGCAAAGAACTGGGTCTCAGATCCTGTCAAGAAAAGTAAGTGCTTGAAACCATGCTCTATTTTGCTCATTTCACTCAAGCGCGGGTATCGAAAGTGAACTTTACCTTGATCCTGAGGTAGAATTATGTCCCTTGCAGACGATTTTGTTCCCTGTGTGGGACTGGACAGTAGCAGCAGCAACACTGTGTAGAAGAAACTGTGGCTGGCAGGTGAGGGCTGACTCAGGACCAGGCATGGGAGATTTTGGCTGTGGTAGCAAGTGGCAAAGAGGCAGCTGCACTCTCAAGCTTGGAGCCGGCTGACAACTTCACTGCTTGAGCATTAAGGGAGAGCAATTAAGTCCATTCACGTCTCATAGCTGCACCCAAATGCCAGCAGCAAATGAAAGGGAGTAAGAGAACTGGGAAGGGAGCCGAAATTCTGGCCTAGAAACATCCTGCGGAAGATTTGGAAAGGGTGAGATCCTGCACTGTGCTCCCAAACAAGCCTGTTCTCCCTATGGCATAAAAGTGGATCCAGTACCTATGGGGCCTGGGATTTTTCTGTCTGTATGCACAGCCGTCCTACCACACAACATGGAGTGTGTGCCCTCTCCCTGGTTGCATGGGCGGAAGCTTTGGAAAACCAGGCAGCTGGCTTGTGGGCACCCCTTTCCTTATAGGGGCATGAAGAATAAATTTAGCTTTTTCTTTTCCACTTTCCCAATGCAGAGGTGTTCCACAGGCCAGAGGGTCTTCTGATTAGCTTAGACTAGTACTGTACTTCTACAGCTTATTTCTGCTGCTGCTGATGCCCTTTCTGGTCCTCAGTCCACAGTATGGTGGAGCTTTAGAAAGAGTCCCCAGCCTTATGGATCTTGACTTCTGCACCAGATACACTTTCTGCCAGTTCAGAACTGCAGCTTGAGGCTTGCTTGTTTTCCACTATATTCCCTCCTCTCACCCACAATCATAAAATGATCCAAATGAAGGTGTGACTCTCTAATCAAATATCTTATTCCCACTTGTCTCACTAAGCACTAAAATAAGATGCTTTGATTTACAAGTACACCAAATGGTGTGCAAACAAAACTAATTTGGGATGGGTAACTTGTGGAATTTCTGCGTCTGGTCTAGAAAATTAACTGTTATTGGGAATGTTTTTTTTAGACGCTGAGGCCAGTAGGCATGAACAGTCTGCGTCCCTAGTGTTAAATATGTCTGCCTCCAAAACATGGTGGCGTCAGGAGAACTGCCCATCAGTACTGGTCTGTGCTCTCTCCTGACTCCTGAGCTGCACCAGGTAATTTCAGGGGAAAAGTGGTTGGACCAAATGAGTATCATGTCAGGCAACGTTCTAACCATTTAACAGTGAGAAAAAAAAAAAAAAGAAATGTTAACATAATTTGGCCTCCCAAAGGGGAGAATTAATTTTGATGAGATGACTGTATTCCTGGGCACTGTTTAGTTTACATGTATGCGTGCATGTGCAATCCTAGTGTCTGGAGCCAATGTTCAGTGAACGCTGAACATAACTGAGAAATTTAACACTGGCTATCCTGGCTCATTGCCAGCACAGCTACTGGCTTTCCCTTGCAAATGTTGATGTGCCATCTGTTTCAGCAACAGGAACTGGGACCTTGGTATACCTGGAATGCCTCCATGCCACATTTTAGCATTATGAAAGAGGTAACATTCACTTTTCTTTTTATAATGAAAAGCGAAGTAATTATCTTAAGCAAGGGGCACTTACTGATGCATTGTTTAGACAACTGCAATAGCAAAAGTTTTATTGAGCTTACTTGATGAGGATCACCATGTAAGGTACTCACCCATCACATCACAATTAGGATCACTTTGTTGAGCAGCTTGAAAATGGTACCACAAGTAGGTAATGACTCAGCTTGACCACTGAAGAGCCCACGCCGCTCACGGCATAGGAAGCAGTAGGTGCTTCAGGTTATTTTGCTTTGGAAGAGTTGGTCTGGTAGCTTTCCCATGTCAGAAGTGTATGCACTTTTTGCTGAAAGCATAGAGAGTTGCTGCTCACAAAGCAGGATAACTGTCAAAGGGACCCCTAGTGGGATGCAGTGCAGGGAGGAGCACAGTTCATTCCCAGCCCCACTCTCCAACATGCACGTGGGCTCTATCCCACTTGCTCATCCTCTGTATAAAACTTAGATTAAAGTGCTGTAGAAACAGGAAGCTGAGTAAAGCTGAAGCTCATTGGAAACATTCCTTCACTCTGTCAGTCCTGTGCATCTGCTTATCTTTCTTTCCAGTTTCTTTATTTTAGCACTTTTTTCATGTGTTAAGCCATTTTGTGTTTCCAAGTCTCAACTTTTTACATAAGCTCTAAAATTCTTCCCCCCTCTTCCACAAGTGATCTTAGGTAGGATATTCCCTACCCCACTCCCACTGTACTGCCATCAGAAGTTCCTTCTCATTTTCTCTGGCTGCTAATTCTAACCAGTAAGATATACTTATGCTTTTTGAAACCTCATCAGAAGCACAGAAGAACCCTAGAGAGCGGGCAGGCCTCTGAGATTTGTCTCACCATTGGTGAAAGAAAATGGCATATTATTATAAATATTTAAGAAACTTACTTAATTTCTACTAGTTTTTGGCAACATTTCCATTGAGCCTGAGCTTCACAGGTGTACTTAGCTTTCTGTTCTGACAGAATTTGAATTGAAGTTTCATATGGAAGCCTCACTTCACAGTGTGGCATTTTGGAGGTAGAAATAATGCATTGTGTAGAGGTGTTTAGATGTGGATTTGGCTAGTTTCTTAACCAGCAAGTATCTATGCTCTGATACTACAGAAAGTCTTCTTCTGCAAGTTATTATCACATACTATTTGCGGCTTTGCACAGGTGCTGGTTACCAAGTGCATATACTACAGAGCTACAGATTAAATAGTATCTTGTGAACTCAGCTGAGTGAAGGAAGGCAGTGAGTGACTTGGTATTCAGGGCTGAGACCTGGAAAGAAAATGAGGGGTAAGTCCACTTTGTGGGAAGCTGGGGGGTTACTTTTGCAATAAATTGGTCTTAGGAGGGGAAAACTAAGCAAAAGAAGAAGGCAAACTGATGGTAATGGAGAGGAGTGATGATAGATCAAGTAAGACACTTCTTCAGATTCCTGTTGTACATCTTGGCTTTCTATCAGCTGCTGAAAATGTATATTTTCTTATCCCACAAATATAGTTAAGGATCGTGCTTTACCCTGTCTTTCCTTGCTAGGTTCATCCCATGGCTTGGTGCATGGTTCTTCAGCACACAGTTAAAAATAATGGCAATTTCATGTGATGGGTCAGTGAAAAGCAAACATTGTTTTGAGAGCTAGTTGCTGCAGATATTAACCTATGGCCTGTAGTTTGGGTATGTTCTACCAGCTATGTTCCCTCAATAAATCTTATTCATAAATTTTGACTGAATTGGATGATGCAGTTGCTACCACAATTTATTTCTCCTGGACTCTAGCTGTCATTCTCTCTGGTTCAGTTAACTATTTAATCATTCAGGAGATCTTGTTGAAATCAGTGAGATCACATCCAAGGGCTGTGAGGCAAGTCCTCAGCTAAATCAAAGCCTCTCATTAATACTGCCATTGCTCTGTCTTTGGTGTTTTGTTTTTTTTTCCCCTCCCTTTATTTCGTTAGTACAGAAGTTAAATCTATTGGGTGGTAAATGCCAAGATTTATCTTCATTCCGAGATCCTGTCTTTTTTCCCCAGTCAGGATACCCAATTCTCAAGGAGTCTTCAAAAAGAATTGCTACTTAGCGTGTTCACTGGGGTATCAAATGTATCACACAGAAGCAGATGAGCAAATCCATTATTTTTTGCTTTTTGCCAGATTCACTATGAAAAGACATCTGTTCCATAAGAATTATCAGCTACTACACACTTCCTATGTTCAAATTTGCCAGCTGCAGGATGAGAATAACAGTGAATAATCATTTTGTTTTCTGAGTGCATCCACTGCATTTGTAAATTATAGCTCCTTTGGGAGTGTGTGAAGGTGGGGAGACCAAAAATTGCAGATTAATTTAGTTTCATGCAAAGAACTGACTAATGTCTGTGGCTTCAGCCAGGCACAGATGGGCAGGTGCTGTGAAAATTTTCTCCCTGAGCATCAGCAGCTGGGCAAACATACAAATTTTTCATCTATCAGTTAAAGCAGAGCTTCCAACATAGGCTGATAGCAACTTTAAGGCCAACATAGACTCTTTCTAGAAGACTCTTTGATAATAAATTAGCATCCACTTGAGAAATGTAAAGCCATTAACAGCTGGAAAAAAAAATAATAGCACTGGGCAGTATGTCTCCACAGAAAATGACTATTCCTTTGCCTTTTGGAGCTTAGTCCTAACAAACTGACAATAATTCAAAGCTTTTTGACAAGCTTAACCTAAATCTTTTCTTTTCTTTCTCTGAATATCCATCCTTATTCTTGCCAATCTTTAAAAATAAGCACAGGGATGGATTTATACAATCCTCAGGCAAGGGAGAAAAGGAAGTGGTCTTTAATACTTGCAGGATTGCTTGCTGGTGGTTAAACCTAAACATTTTCCTATCTTATGGTTTTGATGGAATAATACTATAAAACACAGTAAGCCAGGATCTGAGAGGTAAAACCAGGAGGATATATTCATCTCTGTTTATAACAGAATATCATGTCATTTGAGATGGAACTGTTAATACTGTGCTTTCTCTAGAGATGAATGACTTGGCTGTATTCTCTTCATCTGCTATAAAAGAAACCCCTTTATTCAAGGAGCTGAGGACCAAGTCAATCTGATTAATGGTCTGTAAAAATTCTGTCGAGTGTAAATGGGACACATCTGAATAGCACTTCTTGTGAACAACAGGACTTTGGGGGGAAAAACATAAGACAGAAGTAAATGTTCTCCATAAGCATCTCAAAACCAGAAAAATGTGAAGTAACAATGAAACCACACTTCAGTTACTTCAAACAAAAGAAAAAGATTGTCATTGTTTTTTTTTCTTTTCTTTCTAATTTTGTGATGGTGATTGTTCCTGCAGTAAAAAACAGTGAGGGCCAAGTATTTAATTCCATCTTTCTGAAAGGAGGAGCTGGCTCAGGAAGGATCTTTAGTCAGGAAAAAAATTACCTAGTACTTATCTTCCCTTTGGGTTGACAATGTTCAGGTTCTGGTTCCATAGGAAAGTCATTTGAGTTCTATTTCTTCATCTGTACTGTAGGGATTCTGACATTTTTTTCTTCAACTTGAGTATTAGAGTAGAAAATCTTCAGAGCAGTAACTGACAATGCATATATATAAAGTCTTAAAATAATGGGGTCCCAATCTTGTGAGGTAAAGTCTATTATAATACTGATTCAGTATAAATTCCTATAACCGGTGTTATGGATGGAACAGCCATGTTCACCCCAGATAAAGCCTAGGTTAAATTGTTATGTATTCATAACATTATAGATCTGTAATCACAGTACTTATGGAATTTAACTGAATCATTTGGAATAAACAGATATAAGAAACATTCTGTGCAGTTACCTGGGAATGGTCATTATCTTCAAATACCATTTGTATGTGCTCAGTTCTTATTTGCCATTTTATTCTTGCTCCCCTTTTTGAAGAAAATAAAATATTTGGTGTTAGATGTGATCTTTGAAAGTCTTTTTCCCTGTTAGAGAAGTGGTGGGAATTTTCTTTGCTTTGAGAATCTTATCTGCTAAACATTCATTCATGCTTGACAGATATGGGGAAAAACAGGCTTAAAACTTCAGTAAACAATGTGATTATCTGATATTAGGATTACATCTGTTAATCAGTTGTTTTAGTTATCAGTCAAGCACGCTGTTCATGTACTTCAGATGCCTTAAAATGGGGAGGAAAAATCTTTTTTTCCTGTCTCCTACAGTCTCCTTAAGCTCAGGAAGCTCCTGACTGCAACCTATTCAAAGCAAGGAGGCCATTCTGGGGAAGTGTTGCAATATACTTGCTCTGTTTTTAAACTCTTCCCTAAACATATTTTCCTGCCTGCTGAAGGACTTTGGTTCTCCACTAATATGGCTGGTTTATGTTCATATATAGCTTTTGGCTCAGCATTCAATTCTGATCATGTCACTTTATTTTATTAATTTTTTTAAACCATCGCTAATGTGATTTTGCATTTGCTTTTGGGCAATTTTTTACTCATAGAGCAGGTTGGTAAATAGTTTTCTTGTATGGTAAAAAGTTTGTAAGGTACCCATGTTTCCCCAGGCTGCCTCAGATGAAGAGCAAGGCCTTTGGCTTTCTTTTTTTTCCTTTTTCTTTTTTCTTTTTTTTTTTTTTTTATCCAAGGTCAGCCAGCAGTCTGGGTCTTATAGCATTTTCTTGAGATGAGAGCTGGCTGGATTTGTATTGCTGTTCTGCTTGATTCCTTTTTTTTTCTCTTTTTCTTTTCTTTTATGCAGAATGGTATCTCTTAAAGAGCAGCTGTAGGCTTTGGGCTAACTCGTCTTTTATTTTGCCTTTGAGATTTTTTCATTTTTTTTTTTTAAGTATATGAGATGGGGAAACACATTTGTACCTGTTATATAAACAAAAAAATATTCCTGATGTAGGGAGAACTTTCTCATTTATTAAGGGTCTTTCTTTCCATTAACTTTTCTGGGATCTTAGAGTACTGCCTCAGAACCAGCTGATACTCCATGTCAGGGGAACTCCCCAAATCAGTTTCTTGATTCTGCTTTTCAGAATGGCTTTTATTTTAATTTTAGTCAATAAAACTTGCAGGTCTCTGCAACGTATCCAAATACAAATCTTTAGACTACAAATCAAACACGTATAGGTCAGTAGATGTAGACAATCCAATCCCAATAGTGTCACAGATCTAGAGGAGAAGAAAAGATATGACTGTGTGTCATTTATGCTTCACTGTGACTAAGCTAAACAAAAAGATTTTTAAATTGCTTATTCATTCTAAATATGCTGCATGTAAAAAGGTGAGATATTCGGCAGTCTAGTATAGAATCTCACTATCTTTCAGTTGAGTTGATCCAATCTTGTTCATTCTGTTCATCAATGACCTGGATGAAGGCACAGAGTGCACCCTCAGCAAGTTTGCTGATGATCCAAAACTGGGAGGAGTGGCTGATACGCCAGAGGGCTGTGCTGCCATTCAGAGACCTGGACAGGCTGGAGAGGTGGGCGGAGAGGAACCTCATGAAGTTCAACAAAGGCAAGTGCAGGGTCCTGCACCTAGGGAGGAATAACCCCATGCACCAGTACAGGTTGGGGGTTGACTTACTGGAAAGCAGCTCTGCAGAGAAGGATCATAGCCAGCAAGAAGTTGACCGTAAGCCAGCAATGTGCCCTTGTGGCCAAGAAGGCCAATGGTATCCTGGGGTGCATCAGGAAGAGTGTTGCCAGCAGGTCGAGGGAGGTGATTCTCCCCCTCTACTCAGCCCTGGTGAGGCCACATCTGGAGCACTGTGTCCAGTTCTGGGCTCCCCAGTACAAGAGGGATGTGGCACTACTGGAGCAAGTCCAGCGAAGGGCCACAAAGATGATTAGGGGACTGGAGCATCTCTCTTATGAGGAAAGACTGAGAGAGCTGGGCCTGTTTAGCCTGGAGAAGAGAAGGCTGAGAGGAGATCTTATTAATGTGTACAAGTCTCTTAAGGGCAGGTGTCAAGAGGATGGGACCAGACTCTTTTCAGTGGTGCCGAGCGACAGGACGTGAGGCAATGGGCACAAACTGAAGCACAGGCAGTTCCATCTGAACATGAGGAAAAACTTCTTCCCTGTGAGGGTGACAGAGCACTGGCACAGGTTGCCCAGAGAGGTAGTGGAGTCTCCTTCTCTGGAGACATTCAAAACCCGCCTGGACGTGATCCTGTGCAACGTGCTCTAGGTGACTCTGCTTGAGCAGGGGGGTTGGACTAGATGATCTCCAGAGGTCCCTTCAAGCCTCAACCATTCTGTGATTCTGTGATTTACATGTCTACTAGACAGAAAAGGGGGGGGGGGGTGATTGCTGACGCACCTTCAGAACAGCCACCTTGCCCACCTCCTTCTAAGCAGTGCCTCGCAGAGCATAGCTCCTGGCTTTCCCAAACTGAAACCTGATGGCTTTGCTCACTGCTTCCAAGATACTCTGCAACACGTGCTGCATGCGCTGAATGACACCAGGCTTGCACAGACACCTCTCAACATAGCAGGGGACTCCTGTCAGCAAATGGCAGTCATCCATCCCACCCATTTACCTCAGGGGACCACTTCTGTTTACCTAGGATGGATAGGCCTTTCTGCCAATACATTCATAGGTTCCTAAAGCAGAGCGCAATGCTCCTGCTGAAAAGCAGAAGGAGCCACAGGAACCCACTCACTGCTTTCAGGCTGCCACATGAAATACACTGAGGCTCGCAAAGATTTTAGTTCAGAGCAGCATTAACTACTCTTGTCACCTTTGTCCGAAGAAAGCACATCAAGGAGAGAGCACACTGCTTTCTTTTATTTCTTTATTTAGGTCTTTTTTCATCAAAATGGCCTGATCACATAGGGGAGGCTACGTTCAGTCCAATCTGAAGATACTTTGCAGGGACTTCTTAAGAACCTCTCTGACCAGAACCTGCAAGAAGTAAGCATTAGGAAAGCTGCTCATAATGTTTGAAGGGAAAAGTCTTTGCTATTGGAAAAATCTGACTTGAGGAAAGTAAAATACTTCCCATTACAATTCTGACATTCCCTCCTGTGCCTGGAAGGGTTTCAACAAAGTCTACGCTGGCATACCCACAGAAAACAAGCCCCATGTCTGGGGAGTCTCCAAAACCTTCCTGACATCCAAAGTCAAAGCAGGTAATGACAATTAAAAAGAAGAAGAAGAAGAAGAAGAAGAAGAAGAAGAGGAGGAAGAAAAGAAAGCTTAATTTGTGAATGTCCTCTGAAAGCTTCCCAGCGTACTCAGGCCTCGAGAAAAGCAGCAGGACTTGCTGTAGGAACAACGCATATACTCTTAATGACAATAAAGGGCAAGGCAACATAGATTTACAGTGTTGCTCCAATACTAAAGCCATGTCCTGTCACTGAGGGCATTCTCACAACTTCTCCTCTATTCTCAATGGCTCACCACTCCCTTGAACCCTTGCCAGCCACAACACGAGGGGGCCGCACACTTCAAGAGAAACAACTCCAAAGGCAGGCAACAGCACAAAACGATCCTTATGCAGCAATCAATGTTCTGCTCTCTTTTACACGCGTGTGATCCCAGAGCGCTCTGCTACCTACAAAGGCTTACTGGGCATTCGCAAGAGGGACTGAGAGAGAACATTTCCAGCCAGAATGGCAGCGAGGAGCATGGACTCTCCACCAGTCACGCTGTCGTTATTTTCCACGACCATTGTACAACCTCTCATCACGGCTGTTTAGCCAAAGGCTCCCAATGCCAGGGCCTGAGACGTAACCACTGCGCCATAGGCAAGCACACACTCATGGCAACACTGAGCTCCTACCAAGCACAACTACTAAACCTTGTGGGCTCTGCCCCGGGGCCCTGGGCAGCAAGCTGACGCCCGCAGCCATGTGCCCTTGCTCACCCGACACGGGTGCCCGCCTGCATTTGTGGTGTCACAAGAGGCCAGTGGGCACATGGCCTGCAGCGCCCTCAGCGAGCACTCCAGCGGGGACCCTGCACTGTGCACGGACACCTGCTGAGACTCTCCCACCCACCCGGTGGTGTTGGCTGCCCACATGGCAGGCTTACAGGACACATCCAAGATGTGTCTTCCCCTCTCTGGGACTCACCCAGAAGCACTTCCAACAATGCCGCTCCCTCTGGGTTTGCACTGGCACGACCTTCTGAATCCTGTCTTCGCACAGCTCCTCATCACCTTTCTCCTTCAGCTGGCAAGCACCAACCTTCAGAACAAGGGTGTGAGCAAGCAGGTGCTCGTCCACTTTATGGGAGAGCTGGAGGCAGAACTTCCAGCTTTCAGCCCTGCCCACTGGACGCTCCTGCTTGCCAGACTCGCACTGCTGCTGCTAAGTGCCAGCAAGGAGAATATCAGACTCTTCCTGGGCCACATTTACACCTCTGACAGCTTCAGAGCCCTGTGAGTATACGAGGCAGGCGTCCTCTTTGCTCTGCACAAAACAAAAAGGGCCCCCGTTAGTACATGGCGGAGGAACCTGCAGGGCTGGCTTTTGCCGAGCAACATCTCTGCAAGAGGGTATTCTTTGCTGAAATATGCCAGCAGGCAAACACAGCACACCTAGGGGCACATCTCCATTCCCTTCAATAAAACTTCACAACAAGGAGGCCTTCCCTTCCCTTCCCTTCCCTTCCCTTCCCTTCCCTTCCCTTCCCTTCCCTGCCCTGCCCTGCCCTGCCCTGCCCTGCCCTGCCCTGCCCTGCCCTGCCCTGCCCTGCCCTGCCGCTCGCTCTCCTTTTCCTTTGGGGGAACCCTCTTCTCCCTGCCGCAGCATCCCTCCCACCTACAGCACTATTGGCACCAGCTCAAAAGCAAGAATTACATCTCTCCCATGCCACTTCCCTCCCCAGCGTGTCCGCCGGGAGCCAGGCATACATATCCCTCTTGCCCATGGATCTGTAAGGCACCTGTAGTGCTTTGCTGACCTTCCTTGAAAGCCAACACACCGCCACAGGTAAGAGCAACTAAACATCACAATGGCCAGCTGGCGGGCCTGGCCTTCCCAGCCAGCGGCAAGGCAACGTCAGCCACTGACTCTCTGGCTCTCTTCTGACACAGGCTCGGCATGTGCTTGGGGCAACCAAAGAAACCTCGACTGGCTGCAAGACAACTTGCAGGCATTCGTGGCTATTGCTCACTATGAAGATTTCATCATGTTACTGGCAGATTTCAGTGGGGTTTGTTTGCTTTCTAACTCCACAAGGACCAAGGCCTTTGCTCTTGCTCAGCTCTCACAGCCTGCTCTACTACAGCCCCAAAGGCAGGCACGAGGCCGAGCCCTCTCCTGCCTGCTCCAATTCAATAAATAGGCATTGCCCCAGCCACAGCACACCTCAACTGCCCAAGGCTGCAAATTCAGCCAACCCCACGGCTTAGGGCTCGCTCTCTTAGCAATCTTTTGCTTCTCTCTGATGGGCTCCCTTTGCTTTTGCAGTTTGAGGTCAGCAACAAGCTCACAGCCACCCAGCTAGCATGCCTATTTTTTGGCCCCGCACTCCTGCAGGACATTGGCATGGCTGAAACCCTTGCGCTCTCCCTCGAGAGCCAGCCAGCTTCACATGTCTCTGCCTCCCTTGCTGACTTGCTTGCTGTTGCGTCTCAGGTGAGATACTGACCCCCAGTCTGCACTTGTAAGGAAACACCACACTTTATGGGGATGCTGTTTTGGTACGTAGCCAATGGGGAAAACTGGTCCTTGCCCAGACTCTTGCTGGGCCGTAGCCCAACTTGGCCTTGGACGAGTGAGTATCTTCCCAGAGCCCCTTTCCCTCTCTCATCTCCAGGCCACCCACACCCATACACTTGCCACAGCAAGGCCTGGCAAACACCTGCTGCTCACAGCTCACTTGCCCTCTTACTTGCTTTGCTTTGCAGCAAGCCTTAGCATCCCTGACAAACGTGCGAGTCTGGGACGCCACCGTCGGGGCCATCTTCCCCAGGCTCCAAGGCCACTTCACTACTTCGGCTGTCCAACAACAGCAAGGGATGAGAAGCAACACACAGGAAGAGCAGAGAGTTAGTCACCGATGGTCTGCTGAGAACATTCGCACAAATCACCTGCCTAGCAGCAGCAAAAAGCTCTCATTAAATCTCATCCCACTAAACCCTGAGCACTGTTGCTTGCCTGAAACCCTGGCCAGAGCAAACTTAAGGCTCCCTACATGTCAAACATCAGCTGGGCTGAGGGAGCGGAGAAGGTGCAAATGCTCTCCTTTGCACTCCAGGCCTCACTCCTTGCTCTGCCTTCTTCACCATGACTCCCTAGAGCTTTTCGCAGCTGAGGCACTGGCCCAGCTGCCTCTTCACAGCCACACCACCTACAGCCCCTCAGCCAGCCACATGCTCCTGCAGGCAATTGAAAAAAACAAAGAGCCTCTCCAGCACCTCGGCGCCTTCCTACACGACTTCCACACCTCTGTCCTCAAGGCAATCAACCTGAGACACAGCACTAAGGCGCTGCTTGGCACCAGAACAGCTCACAGGGGAACTTTCAGGCTTCCACTTTGGGCACCCACTCCAGGACTTGGGCTAAATCTCCCAGATGAGCCACAAAGCATTTCCTCCTGGCCCAGCACCTCCTGACCCTCTCCCTTTCTTCCCCTTTGCACACCCAACACCTTCATTCTCTCACAACTCCCCTTCCTGCCAAGTGCTGCCTCATTGCTGCCCAACCAGACACTTGGCCAACAGTGCTCCTCTAACAATGCACCTTCTGCCCAACAAAGAATTGCCGTTACTACTGACAGCAAAAAACATACCACATGCCACAGGCTTCTCATGCAGCACCATTTTACAAACTTGCCTGCTTTCAGGGACACAAGAAGGCTCCGCTGGTATCATGAACCTCCTCCCTTCCCTTCTCACACAGAAGCCCTGGCCTACATGGCACCTTTCAACACAATTGCCACCAGCAATTACCACCAAGCTCCCTCTACTCCTGATGCCCTTACAATTACCTCTCACGCAAACACATGCCAAAAGCTTTAGCTATGCAGAGCAAAAGGCCACAAAAAACACTCTTATCCCTTTCAAGCAGGAGCACAGATGAGCATTACAACCTACCAGAGCGCTCAAGGTACAACCACACATCCTGCTCAGGAGGTTCGGGTGTTTGTTCTTTTTTCCTTACCCTACCCCCCTACCCCCCACTTCTTTTGCTATTCTGTCCACTATTCAGCCTCCAAGGGCCCCTACCAAGCCATGGCAGGATGTGATGGGAAGGCATAGGAGTACCGCTCAGGGAAAACAGAGCCCTTCATGGACAAACACTGCACTGTTTGCAAGAGCCCCCGCCTTTGGGTCCTTCACCAGATGCTACCAACCCATGCACCTTCACAGGGACTTCCCATGGCTGAAAGGACAGAGACAAAAGCAGCCCAAAGAGGAGCTCCACTTGCCAGAGGATTCACATCACCATGCTGAGGGAGCTGGCGGACGTTATTGCTAAGCCACTCTCCATCATCTTTGAAAGGCCATGGAGAACAGGAGAGGTGCCTGAAGACTGGAAAAAAGCCAGTGTCACCCCAGTCTTCAAAAAGGGCAAGAAGAAGGACCCGGGAAACTACAGGCCAGTCAGCCTCACCGCCATCCCTGGAAAGGTGATGGAGCAGCTCATCCTGGAGGCTATCTCCAAGCATGTGGAGGACAAGAAAATGATCAGGAGTAGTCAGCATGGCTTCACCAAGGGGAAATCATGCTTAACCAACCTGACAGCCTTCTATGATGGAATGACTGGCTGGGTAGATGAGGGGAGAGCAGTGGATGTTGTCTACCTTGACTTCAGCAAGGCTTTTGACACTGTCTCCCATAACATCCTCATAGACAAGCTCAGGAAGTGTGGGCTAGATGAGTGGACAGTGAGGTGAATTGAGAACTGTCTGAATGGCAGAGCTCAGAGGGTTGTGATCAGTGGTGCAAAGTCTAGTTGGAGGCCTGTAGCTAGCGGTGTCCCCCGGGGGTCAGTACTGGGTCCAGTCTTGTTCAACTTCTTCATCAGTGACCTGGAGGAAGGCACAGAGTGCACCCTCAGCAAGTTTGCCGACGATACAAAACTGGGAGGAGTGGCGGATACGCCAGAGGGCTGTGCTGCCATTCAGAGAGACCTGGACAGGCTGGAGAGGTGGGCGGAGAGGAACCTCCTGAAGTTCAACAAAGGCAAGTGCAGGGTCCTGCACCTGGGGAGGAATAACCCCATGCACCAGTACAGGTTGGGGGTTGACCTGCTGCAGAGCAGCCCTGCGGAGAAGGACCTGGGAGTGCTGGTGGACACCAAGTTAAGCATGAGGCAGCAATGTGGCCTTGTGGCCAAGAAGGCCAATGGTATCCTGGGGTGCATCAGGAAGAGTGTTGCCAGCAGGTCGAGGGAGGTGATTCTCCCCCTCTACTCAGCCCTGGTGAGGCCACATCTGGAGTGCTGTGTCCAGTTCTGGGCTCCCCAGTACAAGAGGGATGTGGCACTACTGGAGAGAGTCCAGCGGAGGGCTACGAAGATGATTAGGGGACTGGAGCATCTCTCTTATGAGGAAAGGCTGAGAGAGCTGGGCCTGTTTAGCTTGGAGAAGAGAAGGCTGAGAGGAGATCTTATCAACGTGTACAAGTATCTGAAGGGAGGGTGTCGAGAGGATGGGACCAGACTCTTTTCAGTGGTGCCGAGCGACAGGACGCGAGGCAACGGGCACAAACTGAAACACAGACACTTCCATCTGAACATGAGGAAAAACTTTTTCACTGTGAGGGTGACAGAGCACTGGAACAGGTTGCCCAGAGAGGTGGTGGAGTCTCCTTCTCTGGGGATATTCAAAACACGCCTGGATGCAATCCTGTGCAATGTGCTCTAGGTGACCCTGCTTGAGCAGGGGGGTTGGACTAGATGATCTCCAGAGGTCCCTTCCAACCTCAGCCATTCTGTGATTCTGTGAATGACCTGACACAGTTCTTTTTGTAACTAACATTTTGTTTTTCAGAAGACTGTCTTTTAAGGAAAAGGATTAAGTCTGCACTGCTTACGATGCAAAGAACAGAATGAAAATATGAGCAAAGTCTAATCCATGCTGTTAACAAGGGCTGTCTATACAGCTTAAAATAACAGCAAAAATTGGATAAAGCAATTTAGGAGAAAGAAGGAGAAATGAGGCTTCTGTGACATCCAGAAAAACTAATTAAAAAATTTGGCTTGGCTTAATTATCTTTAATTGCACATACCTGTATGAAATCTGCATGAATATCAGCAGCCTCTTTCTGAAGTTGTCTCTCAGCATTGTATGTAAGCTGTGGAGGGAAAAAAAATCCAGTCTCAGTAGCTTTTGAATATCTAATCTCTGAAGAGAGAGACTATTTTTGCCACTGAATTTCTGTGAACAACTAATACAAACTTGCATCATTTGGACTAATTTTTTTTTTTCCTTCCAGCATGATAATATCCCAGTACTTTTCACATACAATTGTACAGCAGCAGCCCTAAGGCTTTATCGTACTCCAGCATCTCTTTTGGCCTCTTCTGTGGGGTTAGCTCTAGGAAAAAGAGTCAGATGCCTGGCACAGCAGACTGCCAGGGATGTCTACATTGCTTCTGGAAGATGTGGAAAATCAGGCTGACAGATTCTGAAAAATGGCTTGGTGTGTGGGGAAGGGGTCTGCAGAGATGTGTCTTTCTAGAAGGAGATGTTGTCAGCCCTGTCTTCCCCCCTCCTTCCATCCCCCAGCTCCTGTTGGACAAGCAACACACTCAGCTTTCCAGGGCCCTTTGCTAGGGCTCTTTTGCATTTCTGGCCCTTTTCTGGCACTTCCCTTTCCTCTGGCAGAGTGGTTAGACTTTGGCTTCTCATCCCTTGGGCATTCATTTTGCTTATACTAATGTTTTTTCAGTCAGCACTGCTTGTTGGCTGCTCTTTCCCCAAGAGCTAGCTCCTGTGTTCACCCTGGTGATGGCATCAGCCGAAAGTTGAAATTGTAGCATGTGCTGTTGGCATGCCATTGACTGCCTCTGCCGTTCCTGTCCTGCAGAGATGATGGTGTAGTATGGTTCTCTCTGGAAGAGGTTCTTGCTTATTTTTGTCTTCTAACAAAAGGTACAGGATGCATCAATGGTTGAAGACACTTCATTGCTTCTTGAAGAGGGAACTGTCTTAGAGGAACTGAACTTGAAGAACTGTCCTACTTTCACAGACAATTACTCTTTTCCCTTTTCTAACGAAAGCAGATTATTTCCATCAGTGGTGCTCAGCAGTATCTTTTATCATGCAGGAAGACATAGAACCAGTTCATAAATTAGTGCATCTGCCAACACTGGGGCCCTCTAAAAGTTTGGCATGTGAGGTGGGGCTCTCTTGTGCAATTTAGGTGTGAAATTTCTCCTTGAGAGTCGCAGAACTAGCTAGAATTGAAATGCTGACAGCTTTATTTACTTCTAGGCCTAGCACTGGTATTTGGGCTATATCCTTTGGATTTACTGGATGCTTTGATATGCAAAATTGCACTGCTGTCTTTTTTCTTGTTACTTGCAGAGGTGTGAATGACTCATTTTGCTGCCCTTGTCAAATGATATAGTCACAGATTCAGATTTTTGTTTGTGTTATTTTCATCCTTGCATGCTACATTCTGCACCTCTTCTGCTGAAATTCACCTGGGTAAAGACAAATGATCACTGCACATTTCAGGAAGACTTGCATTTACTGTGCTCACATTGAGCCAACCTGCTCAGTAGCAATGCTTTTTAGCTGAGACTCTGCATTGCATTATTATAACTGTTGTTTCTCTTGAAACATTGGCAATCTCATGTTTGTCCAGAGTATACTGGTAGATCTGTCCTTAGTCATTGTGGTGAAAATAGATTGGCGGGCACTACAGGGTTTTAATAGCAATGTGCATGAAGGAGATAGATAGAAAACAGTGATTATACTGTTGCATGATTCATTTCTTGTTCTGAAGTAGGTGTAATCTTCCATGATTGCAAAGGAAATTGAAACACAAAGAATTTCAGGAGTCCTTGGGGGCAGACTAGCCTCAGTTGCTCAGTGCACCCATGCAGCAGAAGGTTCCTTTCACTTCTGCCTAGATGAAGTGAGGATTGGGCTGGGAAAATCATATGTTAGAGAAGCTTTCAGTATTCAGGTCTAACCCAGGCAGACTCAGGGACTGCCTGAGAAAATGCACTGGTTTCCATGGAGTGGTATGCGATTGTACAATATTTGAGGTATAAGGGTGAAGCAAGTCTTTTCTGTTCCTCTTTTCCACACAGTTTGCTCAAAGAGTAAGGGACCTGCTAAAATGCATCTGGGAAGTAAAATATTAGTGGAGGTTTTCTTCCAGTCTCATCTCATGTGGCTAAGCCTGGCTTGAGATATTTTATCATCCTGTAGCGACTCAAAATAATACAGGTGTAACAGCTGTGCTTGCTGGAAAGGACAAAGGGCCACATATGGAGCTTAAAGGCTCAAGAACATTTACTACACAACAAAATGCACTTCCAGTGCATCTTACAGGAGATGCTGAAGTTGTTCATAAGTTATACATCTGAGAGAGCAGATGAGCCTGCAGTGAGTAATGTTCAACCTATGTAAGCCATGAGAGGAGAGGAGAGGAGAGGAGAGGAGAGGAGGGGAGGGGAGGGGAGGGGAGGGGAGGGGAGGGGAGGGGAGGGGAGGGGAGGGGAGGGGAGGGGAGGGAAGGGAAGGGAAGGGAAGGGAAGGGAAGGGAAGGGAAGGGAAGGGAAGGGAAGGGAAGGGAAGGGAAGGGAAGGGAAGGGAAGGAAACTGCGGCTTTCTTTCCTGGAAAGCAGAGTAGTGTTCAAAGGCTCTGAAGATGTTTTACTCTGTTGTACTTGATATGTAATTATGCATTTGGAAATAAAAAGATATTTACAATTGTGTGTTTTCTATTGTGAATTACTCTGAAATATAGAAGAACATAATTTTAATTTTATGAATATAGTCTTAGAATATACCCAAGGGCACCATTAACTAATGTAAAAGGGGAACCTTTCAATTAAAAGGTGATTTGTTGGGAAATCCAGAGGACTTTCATCCAGCATGTACACCTAGATACATATTTAATGGCAAGGTAACTTTAAGGACTAAAGGGTAAATTTTGTTTAATATGAAAGTGTGTGTTAATTTTTATGTTTATAGCATCTTAGAAACTAATGAAGCTACTTGAAAATTAGACCCCACTCAGTCTGACTGAGTGTTCAGGTATTCTAGCATAAATATTCATGGTAAATTTTTATCACAAATACAGATGCAAATAAAACAGATAACAAGAAAAGATGGATGGGGAGAGGAAAGGGGAAAAAATGACTGTAGATAAAAATTGCTTGCTATGAATTTATCTTGGCAGTGGATGTGAAAAGGAGCAGAACTGACCTGTAGCTTTTTTCTTAGTTCTTGGTGATGCTTTTACAGTCACCGAGTTGTATTACTTAATTTCAGTGGTAAAAAAGAGGTATTTTTCAGCAAAGCAGTAAAACCTGTTGTATAGGGCTGCTAAATGTTGTTCATTAGGTCTGTTCAGATCTATTTTGCAGTTCACACTGTTTGGAATATTTGGGACCAGGTTTTTGCCACTCTCTCTACAGTAACTTAAATATTAGGAGCCTGGTAGCATGTCAGTCTTTTCTTGGTTAGACTAAAAGAATTCCATTTCTTCAGCCTTGCACAGTCCTATTCTCCAGACCTCTTGTTCTTGTTTTTCTTTGAACCCTTGAGTTTTGCTCACACTTTTCTTGAAGTGGTATGTTCCATACTGAACGTCAATGTGTAGCACTGCGGTTTAATTTCTCCTACCTGTAAAACACACTAAGCCAAATGCTGCTTCAGCCCAAGCAGCCTTAATGTGTGTAATGTGGGCTAGCCATGCTCTCACGTGCTCTCTGAAACAGCAGCTCTCTAATGCCTGTGTATACATTTCATGAAATTGCGAAAATAGAGAAAATGGTAGCAAACTATTATGAATGGAATGCCCTTGCCTGCTTTTAGAATTACTAAATTATACAAAAGAATTAGAATATAAACTTGAAAGTAACTATCATCATGAAGTTATCAAATGACTTTTTGTGCAACAGTCTGTGCCAATAACATTAGAGCATTTTAAGTCAGTGAGACAGCTGTAAAGAAGGTAGAAAACAGGAGTATCAAAGTAAGAAGATACTGCATACAGATTTTTATATTCCAGTCTGTAAGTAACCTGAAAAGTCACTATGCCTCAAACACAGCAGGCAGCAAGCTCCTTCTTGCTTTGTAAAAGAAGGCAGCAAATGACTACAAGACTTAACTAGCCATTTTCCCTGTATAACAATTTTGCTACTGCAAGCACAGGGCCTACAGAAGAGCACTTTTCTGACCATGCCTCTATGGAAAGGAAAATTTGGAATAGAGAAACCCTGCTTTAGCCTAAATCTAGGTTCAAAGATCTAACGTATTTCTCTAAGCAGTAATTTAGAAATTGGGCATCATTCTGCTTAATAATGAAGTAAAATGAGAATATTTTTTAGAAGTCCTCTCTCAAATTGCATAAACTTATATGTTGATCTCGGAAAAAAGCCAGTTCCTAGGGTACTGCTATGATCATTGTCTTAAAGATGGACACTGATGGGTGAGTGTGCCTATTTAAGAGGTAGAAGACCCTTCAGATTTCAGGGAGTATTGCAGTTCTACAGAACTGTGCAGTTGTGCAGGCACTTCCACATCAGGAAACTAGTATTCAGTGCACTGTGCTGGCTGGAGCCAATAAAGTTGTGAAGGAGGATAGCAGCTCCCTTAGCTTCATTAGTAAATCTTCACCTCTTCTGAAGCTAGCTACTCTACTGACTAATTAGAAAGTTCTTATTATTTATGAGAGACTTAATTTTCATTTAAAAACAAAACCAGAAATTTTAACATCTTCAAAGGAGAAACTACGTACAAAATTGCCTTGTTTATAAATTTGCATCATAATTTGAAACCACAAACAAAGCAAAACTCTTTCTAAACTTTCGTTTTCTCCAATTCAAAATAAAACAAACCCTTAATAAACAAACCTCAAGAACTCTATTCTGGGGGCAGCAATTCTGTGCACTTTCAAAAATCTTTAGTGAACCTCATCAAGCTTCGTATGCTTACTGAATCTGAGTTTATTGCATTCAGAATGAGACAAAAGCTAATGAACAGAATCCATTCTTTCCCCAACTTCTAATCATTAATGTCGCCCAGACTGTGTGCATTTTGTCATTGTCCATTCTTATTGCCTTGAATGTGGACTGATGGAGTATTTCTACATTTGCCCCCCAGTACACTATTTATCCAAAGGGAGAACAGTCAGATGCAATGTCCCTCACTTCTAGTGATTTATAGTGGCATGTGTTTACTATGTTACTGAATATTCTGCAATTTGATTTTATGTCTTCTCCTCTTATTTGTTAACTAATACTTCTGTTTACTCTTCTTGATGTATGTATTCTGCAGAGAGAAAAACAGTAGTAGAGACTTTGGGGGTTTCAAGGTCTTCTTAGCAGGGCCAGTCTTAAATACAAGAAATACAAGAGATTGTTTTCTTGTGAGGCCTTTCAGACTTGCCCCATTTATGCCTCATTCACTGTGCATAGAAGTGCAGTCTCTCGCCTATAATAAATGTGATGGAAATGAAGTTTGCCTGCCTTTGTATGCATGGTGATGTAAAAGGCTGTGCACAGCTGGTAAAGCAGATAAGGTGGTCTGTAGAAATCTGTTTGTATGAAGCAGCTATCCATCACTTACATGCTGGGATTGGTATTTTCAGGGTTGGATACACAGCAAGGGACCTGGAGTTGGTTAGGTGAGTTTATACAGAAGCATACTGTAAAACTTGTCTTCTGCAAAAGGGAGGCCCAGACTTCAGATTTTTTTCTTTTACGAATAAAATAACGAAGGATTCCTGGCATTACTCATGCCCCAGAACAATGCTGTTTATTCATAGCTAACAGGTATTATTACCTCTTTCAATAGGATAATTTATGCTAGCAATAAATAATTCTCTTGTACTGAAAATATTGCTAGGGAGGCTGTCAGCTGGTAAAGAACACATTGCTCTTTAGGAGGAAGCAAATATCTATCAGTACTGACTGTCAGTTGGGATAGGGTTTTTCTGCTTTAGCATGACTTCTTTAATTCCTGCTGGAAAATTTGTCATCTCTGATGTCCAACCATTTTCCATAAAATCATCTTTTCTCTTTTTAAACAAAGTCTCATAGTTTAAGAAACCTTAAAACTCTCTTCTATTTACATGTTTCCAGATAATGTTGTATTTAACTGAAGTGTTCCTGTTTCTAGCACATTCAAATCAGCTTTTCCCAAAAGAAGCAATGCATAGCTGTGTTAGTGTGATGCAGGAAATCTTGGTTTTTGGTTCTGAGGTGCTAGTTAGAGCTAGCATTGAGTACAGAGGGAAAAAAATGGGTTCACAATGTTAGAATTAACTTTTGACAAGTACAGGACAACCTTTATGGAGGTGTCAGCTTGTGAATGAATGGAGTAATTAAATAAGAAAGCAATCAAAATGTAATATTAAAATATTTGCTCAACGTCTGATTCCTTCTGAAATGCACCTACTTCACCTTGTGGAATGTCATCCTAATACTTTAGATCTTCAGATTGAGACCCTACTTGTGTGAAGTTAATAAAATTGCAGCTGGCATCAACCGAAAGAAAAACCTCTTCTTCCCATCAATGCAAAGACCTCATATGTTAAGTTGTTAAGATCTCCGATAAAGAAATATTAATGGTGTAGAGTCTGATGTGCTCTTGACACGAATGTTTCAGACTTGGTTTCTCACGGGATATGTAGCTTATAGTTTATATTAAAGTTTAAAACTATATTGACCTCAATTAGCTGAGGATCTTGCCGAGCGGATCAAGTCCCTGAATGTGGAATTGATATGCCTGCCCCAGTAAACTGTACTTACCTAGAGTTTTCATCTCAAAGAAGAAAAGTTTTCATTTCTTCATCAGTGTATATACACATAAGCAGATCTGTTTGGTGAGGGAAAGCTATGTGCCTAAACTATGCCAAAGTTTGAACCAGAATGAACGAACTCCCTGCCAAATGGGACCAGTATGATTGATGTGCTGGGCTGTATGATTTTGAATTACTTCTGTTAACTGCAGTTTGAGTAGAGGAGAGCACTACCCTGGAAGATGATGCTAGACTCTTCTCAGTGGTATCCAGTGAAGGGACAAGAAGCAAAGGGCAGAAGTTGAAATACAAGAAATTACTTTTAAACATAAGAAAAAAAACTTCTTTACTGTAAGGGTCAACACTGGAACAGGTTGCCTAGAGAGACTGTGGAGTCTCCATCCTTGGAGATATTCAAAACCTGACTGGAAATGGCTTAGAGCAACCTGACCTTGCTTTGAGCAGGGAGGTTGCTTATTCAGTGGAATGGACTTGTGTGATAGAGGTTCAACTTTCAGCTCTGTGGCACTCCAGCTTTCCAGGCTGGGTCAAGGTCAAAGTACCAGAGTACTCAGGCACTGCAGCACTCCTGAGGTCACTCAGCTATTGCTGTGTCCATGTTCCCATTGCTAAGTATGTATAATGCCCTGTAATTGCTAATGCCACCAACTGCTCTAAGTTCAACCCATATTAAAGCCATTGACCTGGATTGTTCATGCAAGATGGCTTGCCTTTGGATCCTGTCCTCCTGAGTGAGTGCTGAGGTAAACATGACCCTGGATTCAGTGTAGAGGGGTTGATCTGGAGCAGGGAGTTGAGCCAGGTTCTTTGGCATCCTAGATGTGCCCACATTTATGACCTATGAACTGTGAGATAGTCTTGGATAAGTAATTTGAAACACAGAGCTATACCTACTCTACAACAGAGTAGGTATCACTGCAATGTCATTGGATTCCCCTTTAATACTATTGTTTTGTATTGTGAAACATCCTTCTGGTTTATGCCAAGGTACTCCAACAATGTGTATTTTTAGTAACCATCTGCAAACAGACAAGAGAGGTGCCTGAGGACTGGAAAAAAGCCAATGTCACCACAGTCTTCAAAAAGGGCAAGAAGGGGGACCCAGGCAACTACAGGCCAGTCAGCCTCACCGCCATCCCTGGAAAGGTGATGGAGCAGCTCATCCTGGAAGCCATCTCCAAGCATATGGAGGAAAAGAAGGTGATCAGGAGTAGTCAGCATGGCTTCACCAAGGGGAAATCATGCCTAACCAATCTGATAGCCTTCTATGATGGAATGACTGGCTGGGTAGATGAGGGGAGAGCAGTGGATATTGTCTATCTTAACTTCAGCCAGGCTTTTGACACTGTCTCCCATAACATCCTCATAGACAAGCTCAGGAAGTGTGGGTTAGATGAATGGACAGTGAGGTGGATTGAGAACTGGCTGAATGGCAGAGCTCAGAGGGTTGTGATCAGTGGTGCAGAGTCTAGTTGGAGGCCTGTAGCTAGTGGTGTCCCCCAGGGGTCAGTACTGGGTCCAGTCTTGTTCAACTTCTTCATCAATGACCTGGATGAAGGCACAGAGTGCACCCTCAGCAAGTTTGCTGACGATACAAAACTGGGAGGAGTGGCCGATACGCCAGAGGGCTGTGCTGCCATTCAGAGAGACCTGGACAGGCTGGAGAGGTGGGCGGAGAGGAACCTCCTGAAGTTCAACAAAGGCAAGTGCAGGGTCCTGCACCTGGGGAGGAATAACCCCATGCACCAGTACAGGCTGGGGGTTGACCTGCTGGAGAGCAGCCCTGCGGAGAAGGACCTGGGAGTGCTGGTGGACACCAAGTTAAGCATGAGGCAGCAATGTGGCCTTGTGGCCAAGAAGGCCAATGGTATCCTGGGCTGCATCAGGAAGAGTGTTGCCAGCAGGTCGAGGGAGGTGATTCTCCCCCTCTACTCAGCCCTGGTGAGGCCACATCTGGAGTGCTGTGTCCAGTTCTGGGCTCCCCAGTACAAGAGGGATGTGGCACTACTGGAGCAAGTCCAGCGGAGGGCTATGAAGATGATTAGGGGACTGGAGCATCTCTCTTATGAGGAAAGGCTGAGAGAGCTGGGCCTGTTTAGCTTGGAGAAGAGAAGGCTGAGAGGAGATCTTATCAACGTGTACAAGTATCTGAAGGGAGGGTGTCGAGAGGATGGGACCAGACTCTTTTCAGTGGTGCCCAGTGACAGGACGCGAGGCAACAGGCACAAACTGAAACACAGACACTTCCATCTGAACATGAGGAAAAACTTTTTCACTGTGAGGGTGACAGAGCACTGGAACAGGTTGCCCAGAGAGGTGGTGGAGTCTCCTTCTCTGGGGATATTCAAAACACGCCTGGATGCAATCCTGTGCAATGTGCTCTAGGTGACCCTGCTTGAGCAGGGGGGTTGGACTAGATGATCTCCAGAGGTCCCTTCCAACCTCAGCGATTCTGTGATTCTGTAATAGCAGTGATAATTTTCATAAACAAGAATTTTTAATGATTGAAGGAACTTGGAAATATGGTATGAAATTCTAACACCCTCATAGATCTGAGAGTTTTGCCATTGACTTCATTGTGAATTTTTCTTCATTCTTGATTTTTTGAAACTAAAAAGGTTCCTCCCCCCCACCCCCAAGGAACAGCATCTTACCAGACAGTTTAAGCTTCTTGCTTCAAAGTCAGTCTCACAAAAAAAACTGTATGATAAAAGGAGCAGGTATCCATGGTGACCAGCAATTTCCCATCTTTTGTTCTCTGTTCTACAGAGAAAGTAAAATAGTGTCTCACTATTTTGCCTAATGGCTACTTTTTGAAAAAGACGAGATAAACTGCAAAATGTCAGAGGTGAGTTATAATTTAGTGGCTAAAAATATTAGCTAAACTCATCTCTAGCAAGCCACCATCTTTAATGGAATCCTCTTTTTGATGAATTTATTTCATTCTAAATAAAAATAAGATAATGTAAGATAATACATAGGAATAGGTAAATTCCCTTTATTGTCTGTTTGAATTCAGTCAAGATTGTGCATTAGAGTAAGCACAGGATCAAGAAAAATCAACACAAACATCTGCAGTTTCCTTACTTCTGCTGGGGAGGTTGTTGCAAATTCTACTGATGTAGAACTGAATTCTAATTGATATCATCTTTGATTCCTTTCATCCTGAACCCAGTGTCAGAACTGCAACAGAAAATATCAAGTTCATGTTAAAATCATTATCCTATTAAAATTATATTCATGCAAAGATTATTTTACACTTCTGGCTTGCTTTGTGTGAGACCTGCAGGTTCTAATTTTCTCACTCTTTATTTTTTTTTTTTTTGCCTCTGATGCACAATTTTATAAGACAGAGAAAATGTTCAGCAGCTGAAACTTAGATGGCATTTCTCCATGCTGTACTACAAACATTTACAGAGAACTCCTTAGGTATGCTTGGTGAAATAAAAGTAGAAATAAGAAAAACCCTTTTTAGATGAAGAAAAGTAAACCCTGGAACAAATTGTCAAGGAACTTAAGCATTTGCACAAACACTGAAGTCTTCTAAATGAGCTGTTATGGTTAGATTACCATAGACTCAGGAATTCCTGTGTCCTGAACCTTGATGAAAGAATACAATCTCAGTAGGATATACTCTGTAGATATGTATGAGTTCTTCATTTGCCCTCCTCTCATACTCTTTTCTGGCTACACCTTTCCCAGTGGCTACTGGCCATAGATGAAGACAGGATACTGGGCTGAATGGACCTCTGGCCTGACCAAATGCCAGCTGTTCCTGGGATCTTCAACATTTAAATCTTCAGTCCTGTAAATTAACATAGCTTCAGCAAACCAGTGGAGCTGATTTACACTGCCGAATTACCTAACCATATTCATAGCTTAATCATTAATCATAGATCATCATTTAGCTATTGTCATTAACCAATACCATGGTCATAATCATAACCATAGTTTAACTATTGCCATTAACCATGACCATGGTTAAACATTTAACCATAGAGCTTCATGGTTTAAAAGAGTGGATGGTAGTTCTAAAGTTTATGCCGTCTGAAAGGAAAAGGGAACTTCTGTCTTTTACATTTTCTCACTCCTTAGGCATAAAGATGTTCCTGGCACTTCCTGTCATGCTATTGAAGTCAACAGATGAAAGATTCACAGGAGGCTTGCTGTGCTTGAAATGTGCAGGACTGGACATGGAAAAAGGGACTGGTTTGGTGAGGTAGGGAGGCATTGTTTTAACACATGGAAAACCATTTGTCTTTAAAAGATATAATGTGTTTTCTTGACATTTGAAATATTTAATTAGCTTCTGGTCATCCATAACATATTGTATTTTCACTCTATATCCATAGCATTGGTTGGAGTGACAGTGTAGTCTTTCAGTATTGTTTTATTAAATGAACAAATTTGAATACAGCTTTGTATAAATTACTACATATTCTTAACTCTTGCATACAACTGAGAATAAGATATGGTTTAGAATTTGTATAGAAAAAAATATTGTATGCTATGACTTTGAAGAATTCTGAAATGAGAACTGAGAATAAATCATTTTATTGTTATCCATCCTAGAAAAAAGAGACTGATGCTGATAGCAGTTGATGAGAGTTGGTCACTTTCTTATCAGTGAATGTAGGGAAAACAAGGTTGCGAGCTTTACCTTTTGATATTCTAATCTTCTAACACTATAGAAGATGTTACAGTGGAATAGAGCAGCTTTTGATAGTATTACAAGCGTCCTTTATGTGAGGTTTTTCATCCTCTAGAATTTAAAGAAACTTTTCTGTAAACTGAAGATGAGAAATTGAGGAACAAATACTGCTGTCCTTGACAGAGCCGGGAAATGGGAGTGTGTGCTTGAGTGCAATTAGTGTTGCAGTCTGACCACTTTGATCAGTCTTTTAAGTACAGAAGGTAGATTACTGGCAAACAAAGATTGTTAAGTCTGCAGTGTCTGGCTAGTGAATCTGAAGTCAATGTCTGCTTTTAAATAAATGGGACTATTAGAACTCAACAAATTTATCACCACACATAGACATGGGCTTACGGCAAACTATTCTGGTAAATATAGCCCTTTCAAATTGGTTGTGAAATAAAATGAATGCTCTTCAGATCTCCAAAACCAAAATAAAAAGTTCTGCAGAAATCCACACCCCAATCTTTTAGCACAAGATCTCCCTGTCTCCACTTAGCTTACTTTTTTTCAGAAACCTCTTGCTATGGGACAGTTCAATCTGGTTTTGATTCCAAGTAATTTACTTCCCTCCAGATTCCAGATGCTCAGAAAACTAATGCTCCTCCTAATCTTTTTGTTTGCTCTACGGCAAAGTATTTTGCAGATATTCCCATCTTTCTCCTAATAACTCTCAAATAACTTTTCATGGAGAAGCCATGATGCTGGAGATGCCCAAACAGCCAGCTTTGTGGCAACAGTTTTGAGACTTTCAACTTTTTCCTCACAAAGTGATATTCTCTGGTATTATTATACAGAAAATCCATTTTCACAATTATGTTTCCTGTGCATTATAGTTGGAATTTACTCAAAGCAGGTGAAAAGCAAGGAAAGCAATGCTTTGCATGAACATTCTTTGTAGTGCCCATAGCTGTTTCGTGGCTGTAAATTGTCAATATCATTATGGAATCACACAGGAAACTAAAACTTCTTGCTTACTGTATGTCTTCAGAGGACAATTGCTCAGCAATAAACAGTGGATAGTAAATACTTAAAATGAAACCCTGGGGAACAGAAAGGAGCTTAAAAGTGAATTACACAAACTATTCTATGAATATAGACAGTTTCTGAGCCAAAGACAAGGTAGAATTCATAGTGAATAATCTTTTCAATAAATAATTTAGCTGGTGCTCATAATGTTAAAGGCCTTACAGATGCTTTTGAAAAGTCACTCCCACACATGGTATGAACTTCTGAAAAATAAAGTGAAGGCCCCCTTCTCCTTTTAGAGTATTTGCTTTGATGGGGACTAAAGCCAAGAGACCTTTGTGCAATGTGTTAAGACTTCAGCTTGGTTTGCTCTTTAACCAGACATGCAACATGTTTAGAATCCAAATAGAGCACCCAGTATTGGGGTTATTAGAGGAAGTTTCTGTTCCACCCAATTACATACACGCTGATGCATTGCCTTGACATTCACATGGTGCCACAATCAGCTCCAGGCTGCTTCAGTTAACATTTTCAACAGTGTTCCCATCCTTCTTTTCCCTTTTCGTAGCCTCAGAGGGAAATAAAAAACCTGCAACATGTAGGTTGTAATAAATTCACTGGAAGACTTTTCCCAGAGCATGCTGAAGATGAAAAACTGTGGAACATTTTATTTCAGAGGATGGGGAAAGTATTTGGATGCCTAAAGTGAATGAATGGCATATTTTTGTCCTCAGGCCTCAGAATCAGAATAATAAGACAGTGACTCATTTTTAGAACAACAGCTTGTCAGATCTAGCCTTCCTATTGTTGAAACAAAGTACTATTTTGTTATCTGATTAAGTCCTCAAAATGAAAAACATTTGCCAGAAAGGAATATTCATTTATCATACTAAATGTTGAGCTTTAGAAGTGTGGAAATATGTCTCTTTGATCAAGGAGCTGAACTTGACGTTGGAGAATTGCTCTAAGCCCTGTGAGAAAATCAGTAGCAGGTGTATGTTAGCAAGCTGCTGATGATTTTTTCCTTCAGCGTCAATATATTAATTGCTTGAGTGTTTTGCCTAAAGAGCATCATATCTGTAGCTAGGCCATAATACCCTGGAACTCAGTCAGTATGGGAGCATAAAAGACAATAGGTCTGGATTTTCTGAATACAGTTGTCTTAACTCACAGTGACTGCAGAAGGACTCAGCAAGTCTGAAACTAGTTGCCTGTGAAGGGGGAACAGAAGTGCAGTGTGAGTTAGGTCTTCCAGACAACCTGGTGTTGGGAGGCCTAGTACATTAGAATGAGTCAATACCCTTTAACAGTATACAGCTGCTATTTTTAAGCTGAAATATTTCCTTGACATCTCGGAACCTTTGTTCCACTGCTGGGCTCAACACTCCACTGCTGTCTCAAAATGCTATAGTAAATACCTAATAAAAAGGATCTGGAGTCAAACAGAACACTGTGCAGCAATATGGAAGCTTATATCTACTCTATTTTCTACTCAGATCTCTCAGGTATTTGCATCTCTTCTCTTTGATGAAACATTGATTTATTCCATTCATAGTCCCCATTCTATTAATTCAGTTAACATACTCCATGTCATTCTGGGATATGCAGTTTAACCTCTACTTTCCTGACTGAAGCCTTGTTTCTTTTCTAGAACACGTCTATCTGATATGTTTAAGCATCTAGAGGATGACTTTGGGATATTTGGGTGATAAGGAAGATCATGGTGTCACAGTCAAGCTTCTGAAAGAATATTTTGTTGTGTAGTGAAAATTGAGAGAGCTAGGGAGACAGATTTATGGAGAATAGGAAGCAATTCTTCAAAGTCTTTCCAAAAGTTATAAACAATCAGGAAGGTTCTCCTTCCAAACAGCTGCCGTATGCTTTTTGATTCCTCATACCTTCCGTATTGGTTTGAAGATTTAATTAAACTTTAATATTACACCAAATGTTTAGATTTTCATGAAATATTTGATCATGCACTAAACTCTTATAAAAATGCAATACCACAATTATAAAAAATTGAAATTAGTGTTGTACTTCCCATTTCATATCTGAGAAGTTTACTTTCATGAGATTGTACTGAATTTATCATTGTGATGGTTTAGGTTTTCTTTAATTTCATGAAATGTCTCTACTACACATTATGAATATCTCTGTAATACTTACCATTATTCTGCATGTAATGCAGTGCTATGAAACTTTTACATAAGGTGTAGACTGGTTATTTAATTACAATTTTATGTATATTTCATGAAAAATTCATGGAGTTTTTTTTTTATTTTACATTAAATATTTCCTAAATATTTCAGTGAAATCTGATGAAATTGAGAAACAAAGGGCTATACTTTGGGAATGGAACTATTGCTGTTGCACTTGTTTTCAGCTGGTCATTTTTTAAAACTTTTCATTTTTGAAACAATTTAGAAACAAAACAGCAGTTTGAAGTCCAACTGGTTTTCCTTGGGGATCAGAAATGGGGCCAAATAGGTCTTTGTTAATGACTTGGCTGAAGAGTTGGAGCTGACTTTGTGGATGACGTTAATTTGGGAAGAGCAGTCAGTGTGCTGTATGACAGGGCTGCTATTCAGAGGGACCTTAAAGGCTGGAGAAATGGGCTGACAGAGACCTCAAGATAAATAAAGGCAAATGCAAAGTCCTGCATTTAGGATGGACTAACTCCATGCAGAGCATACAGGTTCAGCATTGGATGGATAGAAAGTGGCTTTGCAGAAAAGGACATGGAGGGCCTGGCAGAAGGCAAGATGAACATGAGTCAGCAGCAAGCCCTTGCAGCTGTGAAGGCTGAACACCTACTGTGCTGCACAAGCAAGTGTGCAGCCAGCAGGCCAAGGAAAGCAATTCTTTGCCTCTATTCAGCACTTGTGATACTGCATCTGGAGTACTGTGTCCAGTTTTGGTTTCCCCTGCAAAAGAAAGACATTGATAGATGGAATAAGTCCAGTGGAGGCCCATCAAGATGATTAGAGGAGATCTCGACGCAGAATGAGAGACTAGGCAAATTGGGTTTGCTTAGCCTGAAGAGAGGCTTGGGGTGAGGGATCTAACTGCAGTCTTCCACCATCTAAAAGAGAGTGTAATATAAAAGAAGGAGCCAGACTATTCCTCAAGAGTGAAAGGACGAGAGGCAACTCGCAGTCATTATTTGCAGCAAGGGAAATTTCTGTTGGACATAAGGAAACCATTTTTGGCAATGAGTGGTCAATCACTGGAGCAGGTGCTCAGAGAGGTTGTGGAATTTCCATCTCTGGAAATGCTTAACTTGCCTGGGGACAGCCCTGAGCAACCAGATGTAAATCAGAAGTTTTATTTTGCTTTGAAATTAGCCCTGTTTTGAGCTGGGTGTTGGATTAAATCTCCAGAAGTCCTTTCCAACGTAAATTGTTCTATGATCTTGTAAGATCTTCTTCAAGATGCTTTGGATCAGGAATCAGGTAGAATGAGAAATGAGCAGGCTTTAATCTTTATTACCTTCTTGACCAAAGGACCAATTTAGTCCAGCACCATTCATTCTTTCTTTTTCTTTCAATGCTTTCTTTCTTTTCTTGCTCTTTTCCTTTCTTTGAGGCATGTTCAAAAAGCATATGCTCCAACAGGGAGTAGTATGAGTCAGGTGATAAGCAGCAGTAAAGAGTTGAGGTAAACTGCTGTAAGTAGATTAAAGAAAATGATCCCTCCCTATTGAACTCTTTCTAACTTTAAACAACAGATGATACCATTCATGACTTGAATATAAAAATATACTAATAACTTTATTATATCTTCCAACATTAGCCATCCAAACAATATATCTCTGTGTCTCTACTAGCCAAATTATTTAATATTTTAGATCACGTTATCTTGTGTATTCAGTTGAAACCATTCAATTTTTTTTCTCCTTCCTTGTCTCCTGTTATTAATTTGGGAAATGATCTGTATGTTTGGCAAAGAATAAGCACCATGTCAGCATGTTTCTACCTTTTCTAATCTCAGATCAAGTCTCTGTAGACTGAAAATACTGTAAAAGCATGTAGCAACATCTCTAGACCATCCGAAAAATCCTGAACATCAGAGAAAGGAATCAATATTTCAATTGCTTTTTGTTGCTCACAATCAGTGGAATAGTGGAATAGTGGTCCCTCTAAATAGAAAAATTGAGTGTGGAAATGTTTTACACTCTTTAATACAGACACCCATTAATTTAATGAGAACTAACTAATTTAGCATCTAGAAGAAAGCAAGGGTGATGAGCTATTTAACTAAATCATTAGAGGATAAAAGTTTCTCATCTTCTAACATATCTTTCCAGGATATTGCTTACTTATGTCAGCAGTTTTGTAAGCGACCTTAAAGATGCTCTAAGACTGGTAAATCTTCAGCCGTTGCATGTGGTGAAAAAATATATATATATAAAAAGAGGATCTTTTTCCTCAATAAACTTTTTTTTTTAGCTTTCTTCCTAGACCTGTAATTAACTGTTAATGTCTTCATAATCCTTCTGTAATTCTTTTGATAATTAGGTAGAAGAAAATTTTGTGTTCTCCTATTCACCCTTAGCATATGCTTAATTGTACTCATAAATATATGGTTAATCTTATTGCTGCTGTAATTATCATTCTTATTCTAAATTTTGTTTCCTAACAGATTGTTATTTGTCTGCACCGATGGTATTTTTGTCAGATTCATCTGGCTGCCCTGAAGGGCAATTTAATACCAAAACTGGATAATATGATATAGATATATCAGAAAAAATCATCTGAATTAAGGACAGGGATAAGAAATGACATTTAAAAATATCAATTGATACTTTCCAGGAGAGAAAGGATAGTTGTTAGTTCTGCTTTTGAAGCTTCTGGAAGAATTCTGGGGGTTAAAAAAATCAAAAACTACAGCTTGTCTAAGCAAGAAATAGAGAATATTCTCTTTGAATAGAGAATTCAATTAACTTCTGATCTTACTGGCTATCACCAGCTTGTGATTTAAACTTTTCTATGAGAATAACAGCTTAGTTGCAGAGTCAGTTTCTGGGGAAGAGATGATGTAAAGGAGAAAAATGAGTCAGAGTTTTCTCCATCTCTGCCAATGACTTGTTGCTCTTTCTATTAAGGAAGGGGTGCTGCAAGAGGCAATCGTGGCAATGTAACCAGAGTGTCCTTCTATGGCTCTGCTTATGCATGAATTGTCTTTATTTGTCCCTTTTGTTCATATATTGGTGCCTTGATTAGTTTTTCCATGCCCTGATTTCATGCTTCTGACTTTATTTCCTTCCTTTCTGCATTCTCCTTTTGTTGGTAGCAGTTAATGTCTTCTAAATCTCCCCCAACACTTGTTTCAAAGAGACTGCATTTCAGGCATTTTTGCTGACAATTTCCCAGGCTTCTTTATCTAGTGAAGCTTTCCCCAGTAGTCTTGTCTACTTCTACCCAAAGAGAGCTAGATCTAGTACCTCTAAAACTGTAAGGAAGAAATTTGGGAAGAAGGGAAGGAAACAGTGACTTGTATATGCCTCTTTTCCCCATGCAAAGGAAGGGATACTAACTAGTGCAGTGTTACCTGCACACTCTTAAGGATGTGTAAACAATTGTTGATAGATTAGGAAAGCATGAAATCCGATGACACCCAACATTTTGATCATTCTAAAGTAGGCAATTTTATTAATTTCTTGGACTTGTAAGAAAAGACCATTCATTACTTTGCCATTTATTGGGGTGTTCTGTTTAGTTTTCAAATGACTTCCTTTTCCTCTTAATGCCATACCTCTTTTGAACAATTTATCCCATGCCTCATTGCAAAGTCTGTAGTAACTTCAGTATATTTAGTACTAGAAATAAGGCATCTAAGGAATCTATTTTAATATTAGTTAGCAGTTGCATTAGCTGAGCATGAGAAATTCAATCCATGTTATTTCCAGTAGGCTAAAATACACTGCCAACTTAGATCTGTTTGTTCTATTACTTCGAGTATCTTCCTCACCAATTGCACTCATGTGCAACCAAAGACTTGGGCATAATGTTTAATGTAAATATTATCATAAACATGCCTGTGGCTGTGTATGTAATAATTAACTAGATCCATGTTCTTCTTTAACGAGCCAAAAAACTTCTGTTCTGAAAACTCTCAAAGTTTTGCAATGCATTTAGAAGACTATAATTAATAATGAAAATTCATAGAAAATTCACGTGCAATTTAGATATTTTAATGTTTATATAGTAAATTTAAGAATATTTAACTTTTCAGTATGCCCTAGCTTTCATAGTTCACATGTAAGATGAGTAGATAGTTAATGATTCTATTACCCTTTCCAGAAAATAATAATATAAGGTCCTACTTTTCCTAAATGCAATATCTGGAAAATCCTGGGGACTGGTACATAGAAGGTTGAA
The DNA here is from genome assembly GCF_036417845.1 of Apteryx mantelli. NCBI lineage: Eukaryota > Metazoa > Chordata > Aves > Apterygiformes > Apterygidae > Apteryx > Apteryx mantelli. Next base: position 34,311,630 of record NC_089979.1, on the reverse strand, counting down.
TCCCTTAGTGAATGACAGGGTCACAGTTCTGTGGGAAACCTAGGATTATGGCTGTCTGCTCTGACATTCCTTTGGTCAAGTTCTCTTTCTGTTTTGCTGGGGTAATTTAAATAAAATGAAAACAACTTAGATGTATAGCAGCACAAAATTGAAAACGGAATTTAGCCCTTTCATGTTAGAGGTTAAACATGTAAAAAAGTTAAGAGGTCTCTCTGTTTTCTACTTAAATATTGATTTGTCCCCACACACCCCTTCCCCAAGCATAGAACTTTTTTAGTGACAATTGAAAGTATTTGCCATATTGGCAATTCTTTGTTTCTAGTAGAATAATAGCACTGAGGGCAGAATCACGAGTATGTGTGCAGATAGAAAACACACTGATTTGCTAACAGCACAGTCTGTGATGCTTTTAACATGAAAGAAAGCATTAAAAGAATTGGAGAAAGGAAAAATGTATATGACAAAATCAAGGGTTATGGGAAATGCTAAAATCCAAAGGAAATATTATTTGTAATATAACTCTTTTTGGTTTTTTTGCCTACTGTTTTTTATTGGTCAGTTATTGAATTGCTTGAGGCCTACATATTGACTGAAAAATAAAAATCGGAACAACTTATTCAACTCTGTTGTTGCTTGAAATGTTAAAGCTACTTCTGGTAAACAAGTCTTTTTTAAGGCACTACTGAGACAGTGCAGAAAACTTTGCTAAAAGAATTGAATAACTTTATCACCTAGAAGGGGAGAGAGAAGAGATGTGCAACCTAAACATTCATAAATATTCATGAAGTGTGAACTCAGTCCTGATGTTCATACCTTTTTCCACACACTTCAGAGATCAAACTGTCTTTATAATTTGCATTGCAAGTGATACCCTTCCTGTTCTCTCTCTGTCCAGGGCACTGAACAGTCAGAAGAACATACACAGTTCATCTCTTCAACTGAAAACATGCACTGTCCTGTAGGAACATAAAGGAAGCACATCTATGATCTGCTAAGAGGCAATCCCTCCCTAAAGGCAAGACAATACTTCATGGTCCTGAAATCTCATTTAGCTATATTCTTCACATTTAGCTACATTCTTCACAAGAATATTATATTCTTCACAATTTGGCTTCATGTGTGTTATGTTTGAGCAGAATTTGTCCTTTACAAAGTTAGGTGGCTGGACTTTGCTCAGAAATGACATAGGAATTAAAATCAGTCAATGCCAAAGAAATCCTAAGTCGTCTGTTCAACATCTGTACCTTTTGCAAGAGTCTCTGTAGAAGCGGAGAAGCCAATTTTAATTATCAAGTTGAGGGAAACTATGTAGTGCAAGCCAGTTCTGACCTGCTTGGGGTTGGGTAGTTTCACCATAAAGCGCTTGAAGATCTCTAGTCTCTGATCCATTCTAGTTCTTTGGACTTTCTCTCAGCCATGTACCCCTCCTGAGGGGCTTCCTCTGACTTGGACCTTTGATTTTATTCAGGATCTGCCTCATGCAGCTCCTCAAGTGACCAACATTGTGCCAGTTATGCTTCTTGGGTGAAGTCTTGAATTTCCCTACTTTTTGGAACAAATCTATAGGTTGTTAGGCCCCACTTTTACTAGCAGGAGGCTTTGAGATACATGCTTTACAGAAGCAAAATGTAGTGACTTGAGAGAGAAGAGTACTGAGACAAAAAAATGCCAAGTGCTTGCCAGGTATATGTAATGACTGAAGTAGGCCTCATTTTTTAGAGACATCCTTCCAGGATTGAAGTATTTTTTGCCTCTGAAATACAGCCTGCTTCTCATCTACTGCTTTTCATCCTTGCTATTGTCAAAGGTTTTGCTGCCTCAGATCTCCTAGCTGACAACTCAGTTCTTTCTCCAAAACCTGGAATTATCAAGTCCAGACTGCTCAGGGTCAAAACATCACAGGTATTGGTATTTATACTGCTGGTTAAGCACTAGTTTGTCAAGCAAACAGGAGTTTTGTATCTAGTGGTGAGGAGGCTGACATTAATTCTTTGAGTGCCTACCTCTGATTTTATTGCTTTGTGTAGCAAAATAGAACAGTATGATAACATTGATGAGCGACCTTCATAGCACGACAAACATGATAGTCAGAAAAAAGCAAAGAACGTTTATTAAGTGCCATGTCTCTGTACATAGATCTAATTGTACAGTGAGATTGTTACATCCCCTTCAACCATTGATGAGACAGGAGAAGATTTAAATAGGATGAATGTGACCCAAAGAGTTTGTGACTCAACCACACCACATAATAATGTGTATTAACTGAATATCAGTTATGGATTTTTAAAGACATTCTGTGACTCATTACAGTATTGAATCCAATTTTCAAGGTATTTTTATAGTCCTGTTCCAGGGATGCTTAACTTTACATATGTCACCGAGTGCTGCTTGAACTGCATGAAGATACTTGGAATGATAAGGATTGGCAGGCTCATTCCTCTGTTCCTAGTTTAAATAATTAAAAAGGGTACATAACCAGGAATTAGCAGCAATTAACGTTACTTAACCATTCCTAATAATTTAACCAAATAATAACCATTAGTGGCAACATCTAAAATTAAAATGGCGTTAGTGAATGTGTCTGGTGTGCTGCATACATAGAATGATGAGAAGATACTTTCAATGTTATAAAGTCAGTCTTGGCTTCTCAATTTCCAAAGTTCCCACTGAATTTCAAGCCTAGTAAAATTTATGAACTGTCATAAGCATTGCTTAATTAAGGAGACCCGTATTTTCAGTAAGGCTTAAGATGAAGATTTGCTTAAATTCCTTATTAAAGTTGGACAAGTACAACTGCTTCCTCAAAGACATATTACTGATGTGTGTACAAACAAGGACTAAAAAACTGAGATTATAAAAAGTGTTGAACTGTAGTTATGGGTGAATGGGCCATAATATAGCAAGCAGGGAAATATATACATAACCTCTTGAAGAACTGGGTGGTGATGTTGGGGGGGGTTCTGGCACAAAGTATTTCACTGAAGGCAAATCTTGCTCCGGCGCAAAAAACTCAAATATTATCAGGCTGGATTTGGCACCCCACTTACAAAAGACATCAGTATAGGTGCATAAATTAAGCACATAATAATCAATAAGTATGATGAAAAGCACTGTCCTACAGTGATTATCAGTCCAATTTCAAAGCTGTGTGCTTTGAGTGCACACAGCTTTTGAGTGATGCACAAAAAAGAAACCCCTTTTTACAGATGAAGAAAGTGAACACACAAATGTGAAATTCTTTACTCAGGATGCTAATAGGTACCATTATGGCATAAATGTTCTCATTGAGTAGTATCCAAGTTCAAAAAAAAGGAAAGATTGGAGTGATGAACTAAGAATTTTCCCCATGGCTGACTCTTGATTCTTCTTTTCTGAGTTGATGACATTATATGTAGCTCCCTGTTGCTTCCTTGATGATCAGATTAATAATTGTGACAACAGTTTCTAAAGACATCATGTGGCCTCAGAATGAGACTGTTTTTGTTAAGCTCTACTTCTGTTTTGTCTCTTTTACATAAAGGATCTGCAGAAAATCAAAACAATTTTTTCATAGTAATGGAAAATGCCAAACACTTTTTCTACTCTGTGACTATATCAGAATCTGAGTAGGGCCTAACAGTCAGTATCAAGGAGCTAATTAACTTTCTTGAGTATTAACTGTGACTTTAAAGCAAAGAACATCCCTAGAGAAGAGTCTTTACACAGGTGTCCCATGAGTTCTTTAACTTCCTAAAGGTGTCTGGAGAGTCCAGAGAAAAAAATGTATATCTATAGTGTATAAACATTGACTGTGCAGCTTCGGGAGTCCCAACCCCCTGCAGCAGTGGAGTTGCCAGAGGGCTCTGTGCCGTGTGAAATGGTACATCATAACATTGTAGAAGAAGACTGGAAACTGGTCACTGCTCGTGGGAGGAGAAAGGCTCCTACTCCTCCTGAAGACCTGAAGCTGAAGAACAGGTTTAGTGCCCTCCAGGATGAGGAGGAGATGGGCATGGCTGCAAGGGAAGTACCTGGGACAACAGACCCTGTGCCTTGCCGGAACGCCCGGAAAAAGCGGCGGGTGATTGTTGTGGGGGACTCCCTGCTACAGGGGACGGGGGCATCTATCTGCCGACCTGACCTCTTGTCTAGAGAGGCTTGTGGCCTGCCGGGGGCTCGTGTGAGAGATGTCATGCAAAGACTGCCCAGCCTATTATGCTGATTAGAAGAAGTCTTCTGAGTTCTGCTCTTGGAGTCTGAAGAGAATTTCCCTGAATCTAAACATATTAACTACAAAACTATTCATTATTGGTTTTTCTCCTTTCTTCTTTCTTTCCCTACATAGAAGAAGGCAAACAGTTAAGAAGAAAATTTGTTTTTCATTTTCCTTTTGTAATTGCTCTTTAGCAAGCCATCAGAGGAGTCAGCCATAGGTCTGAACCTAAGAGAAGAACCATATCGAATGATATCATCAAATCATCATCATATCATCAAATGATATGAATAATATTTCCAGAAGTAAGGGTAGTGAGATTTTTTTTGAATGCTTAATCAAGTACATTTAAAGGGAAGGGGACAGAAGATATTTTTCACATGAAAGAAGAATGTGGAAAAAAAATCTGGAGTACCTAAAAGATGGTGCCTAGTCATTCTGAAGGGAGGGTTTGGAAGCTTTTCTTTGGAGTATGAGCATAAGAACCTGAGAATGGTTTAAAAAGAGGTTTGATGGGAAATAAGACATTGCATTCTGCACTTCTGTACCAGATAAGGATATATACAACCTTTTGAAATACAAATGCAGAAGGATTTAGAAATACAGAACATTTTTTAGGAGAGCTGATGTATTTCACCACTTTGAACAATGCTCTCCACAATGCTGTCTTTCACAGACATTTAATGTACTTCATTATGGACAGAAAAGAAAAACTAGAAAAGAAAACTACAGCTCAGTCAGTCTATGTCATCTTCAGACATGTGCTTCCTGAGATGCAAGATGGTGTTTTTACATTTGTTATGGTAATACTCTGTCACCTAAGTAAAACAATGACTCTTCTTCTGTTTGTACTGTGTCCAGAAATAGACATGGTTCCAGCCCCAGAGAATAACAAAGTTAACTGTGTCATCCTTTTTTGTCCAAATCATTTACTAGGAAAAAAGTATTTTGAAGATACCACCAGAGCTGTTTTTCAGACCTTGTCTAGTCACTTGCACTTTTGCCTTTATTGCAGATACCAACTGAAATCAGTCTTATCTTATAGCATACCTACATAGAAACTAGATAATTAAATACATTTGATTTGAGTACTAAGTTTAATTAAATGCAATTAAATCACCATTGAGAGCATGAGTGGCAATGTATTCATCATTCACAAGACAGGTTATGTTGGCCACACTAAAGGATGAAGTTTATTATTAGAATGTATGCAGTAGAGGCTGCATTAATGAAAATTTCATATTGTCATCCCCTACTAAGAGGGAAATGAAAACTTACTCTCCAAAAGAAGTCTTTCTGATTTTCATGATAGACATGACCAATATAGGAAACTGTTAATAATAAATATCCAGGACTAAAATCTTCCATTCAGACAGAATAGGTCAGCTAAGATTTCAAATTAACAAGCATTCAGATCAGCTATCTGAGTTCCAGGTTCTGCATTGCCTGAATCCCATGCCGTTTGTTTTGAAGTTTCTTACCAGTGGAATGACAGTAATGCTTTTCATCGTATTACTAGCAAGAATAATATTCTTTAAATTAGCCATCATGACTATTTCAATTGGTCACAACTGTTTCAGGCATTTCAGAAGTGAGCACACCTCATGCAATCATTGTCTACCCACTGACTGTAGCAAACAAAAATCATTTTTTATAATTAGAACTCTGACAGATCTGTGTCCTATTTTACTATAATGCTGCATACTTTCATTATTCCAATTTCAACAAAGATACCAAGTACTTAGTGGAAAGTATGATCCTAGCAATGAGATAATGCAATCTGGTGCACATTTTTGAAGAGCTGGAAGCAGATTGTCATCTACGATAGAATTATACCTAGGTCACTTGAAGACAACATATGCAAGGAAGGTAACTCTTAAGTCAGCTTCATGATAACTTAGGTCTCTGCTTGCTGGCAGAATCAGTTACAGCAGACTAAGGACCTGCTCTTGGTTATACCAATAGGAGAATTCCCAGAAACTGAGATCAAGACAAGACTGGACTTGCACTTTCTTACCATATTCTATTTTGCTCTTCACACACATAGGGGAAAGTGTACAGAAAGAAGAAGGGAAAGAAAGAAGGGAAACATAAGACTTGCAGACACAAGTAGTTTCCTGGACTTTCAGTTAGTCTAGGATTATTCTGTAGGACTTAATTTTTAAGGTCCTGCTGGGTTGCTTCAATGGTGCAAAGAGGGCTGGAATGGACTGGAAATAAGTTATGCTGAAGATATGTGTAATGATAGCTCTTGCTGTAACAGAGATTGGAAATTATTTTGTAGAAATATCTGGAATTCAGTGGTTTATGCCTGAAAGATTTTTTTTATTTAGTTTTAATAAAATCAATTTTGTCTCGTACTTTGGGTAAATGTCATAGCAGGATTTATAAAATTTGTGGCAAGAAATAATTGCTCAGTTCAAAGATATTCTGTGTTTATTTTTGATACATGCTGTTTAAAATGCTGTTTAAATTTACTTATTTGTTTATCTATATCAGATAGAGCCTCAAGTGTTGACATAATTAATATAATACACTTGTAACAAAATGCTGTTTCATATAATAAAATGGTTTTATTTTTCTTGGAATTTCTTATGGGTTTCAATAGAGTTCTCGTGATATAAATCAAAGTCTCTCAGTTGACTTAAATGTGAATGTGAATTGATTGATTTATTAAGGAAACAACCCTTGGGGTATGGGAGGCTCATATATGACACTTTCAATTAAAAGCAAAAGTATTTTATGGCTTTACACTTAAACACAGGTTTAAAAATTTAAACTCTGTATTCTGTTGTTTGCTGCCCTCTTTAATTATCATTTAGCCAAGCAGATTTAGTTGTCCCAATGGCAGAAATATTTTTGTGGACACTTCTACATTTACTTCATTGTATGTGGCCACTTCACAGCCAGCCTGTATGATCATTCCCTCTTTTTTTGTATGGTGATACACAGCAGGTTAAGATTCAGATGTACTGACATATAGTTGCTTCTTTAAAGCAAAAATATTCAAAATCAAATAGTCAATTTAATATCTCACTCACTGTTCCTCAGTTTTCACAGGCGTAGTTTGTCTTGAACAGTTCTGCCTGTGAGGATGGAGTTTGCCAGTCCCTGGAAAGACTGGTTCTGTACAATTTCACAGACCTTTGGAAAACTCTTCTGATTTTTCCTTTTTTGTTATTTTTCCAAGTCAGATTTCACAGACACGCATCAGAAACAGTGACAGACATGTTCTTTTCAAAAAGGGCTATAAAATAGTTTGTGATACTAATGAGCCAGTAGAAGGAAGAAGTTAGCTGCCATTAGGACAAATGCCTGGTGGCCAGATTTTTAGGTATTTGCTAGACAGACATGAGAACCCTTTAACATTGAGCTGGTACCCTGAGGTGCAGCCAGCCCGCACACAAACCAGCCCTGTCTGTGAGATCCCCTTTGGGATCCCAGAGCAGCCACAAGTAGTATGAGGCAGGAAATTCACTTTGCAGGAAGAATGTAGCATAAAAAGAATAAAAGTAAGTCTAGCTTATTCAGTCATTCTTTACCTGAGAGCTTTATTCTCATCCCAGCTGTTTTTTTGTTTTGTTTTGGTTTGGTTTTTTTGCCCTTGAGATAATGTCTTCCCCACAGAATCTGGCAAATCCTGCCTCTCTGGACTAGCTCTCCAGGTTTCAAGAGTCCTGTGGGTTATATTCTGCATTGTCCTTTAGCAAATGTTGAGGGAGTTTTCTGGAAGTTTTTTATATGTGTTCCTGTAGAATGTATTTTCCTATAGAATGTTTACTGTACTGGCTAATTTCAACAACATTTGGCAGGGGCTTTAAATATATTCAGTTCTTATGGATTTTAGGAAATTTGTGGCTAAGAGAAATATAAGTGAATATATTCTGAATATATATTCAGTGAAAGAGAAGCTTAGGGTTTCACATAAATATATATGAATCAGGTTTTGTGAGTAGCTCTTTGAATACTGGCACTTACTTGTTAAGTGACCCAGATCTTCAGTTGTGAGGTTTTGCATTTCTTATGAACAATTTTGTTGATGGAAATAATATCTACTTGAGTAAAATAACCATGCAGATTTTTTCCATCAGGAAAATGTGCTGTGTTAATATACCGGAACATTAATTTCTCAGTGATACACCCCCCTTCTAACAATACATCTTCTTGCCTCAGGTCTTTAAAGGCTACAGTTTTTAAGAATTTATGCGGACTAAATTGATGTTATTTCTACTTATGAACCATCAGTGTTGTGTGAAGTATTTTTATATGTTCACAGAGTGCACTGAGTGCATGCTGCAAACTGAGGCAAGTGGAAATGCACAGTAGACTTCAGAGAACATTTTGCTTCTACATTAGCTGCTAGACAAAAGGGCACTAACACTAGAAATATGAGGCTAGTGAACTGAGTTATTAACTTTGTGTCAAATTCAGAGTTGTCAAAACTCACTGCAAGCCCAGTAGCATGAGTGCGGCACCATTTCTCAAATTCCTAGACAAGCCGTGATTATAATTTTCCACCTGTCTGGACCTCTATTGTGGAAGGCTGTCTGCATCTTCTTCCCAGTTCCTGATCAAAGTGTTTACTAAATGCAGTAAATATGTAGTGGCAGCCAGAAATCAGGAATTAGGACTCTGTACAGGGAAAACAGCTCAAATTATTAGGAAATGGGATTAAGATGTTTAATTCAGCTTGTTTGTGTTGCAGAATATTTTTTCAAGTTTTACTTGTGGATTTATGGACAGAAACATTAACAAGAACCACACTGTCAAACATAATAGCTGGACATTGTAGTTTTAGTCATAATAACAAGCTTAACAAACTAAATCAGTCAAAAATTAAGAAATGACCAAAACAGCAAGTCATAATCTTTATAAATGTCTCTAAAACATTTTTGAGGGCTGCATCTTTGCTCTCTTAGTAAATCTACTACAGTTTCCCAGCTGATCTTCTCCTTGTCTCAAGAATGATTTATCCAAGAGGAGGCAGCAAGATGACATTAAAGCTCCTTTCTGTTATACTTATCAGTAAGCATAACCCAGGGAACTTTTTTTTCCAGGTGCTGTGCAAATATAGAGTAAAAAGACAGTTGCCACCAAAGAAAGCTTACAGGGTGATCTATAAAACAGGATACAAACAGAATAAAGAGTGCCTAGCAGAGAAACATGCAATGAGTGGGACATGTTCCTCAGGCATAAGTCACATAGCCAGAGCTGCCATTTCAGCAAACTCTGAGAGACAAGGAAAGGGAAGAGAGGACAGAAGGAGAACTCAAAGTATGGTATGTTTTCCATAAGGAATTACATCAGAAGCTGAGAGTTTAATATCTTACTAGTAGAAATTTAGTTCTGTTCTTTTAGTATCGTGTTCATTGCCATAAACTGATGTGACTATCTTCATGCATTATTTCAGACAATAAGAAAAAGACAGAATGTTTTGACAGAACTGCCTCCCCCTTGCAAGAGGTATTCTTGTTGTATGTTTACTGCCATGCATTTCTACTTCCATATTTATTGTGCAAGGCACAGTAAAAAAATTTTAAAAAGTAAAATTCTGAGGTAACTTCATTTGTGTTCTGTGCTTAGATTCCTGGGGGCTCGGTCCACAGTAATTCTGTCAGGGCAAGGCAGCTGGAGCAATTGCTCACTCTATAGTGTGATGCAGCGCAGATTTTATTGCGTTATATAATGAATCAATGATGGTGCAGCTGCATACTCTCCTATCATGACAGCACCAGCTCCAAACCTGGTGAATGGGCTTGTAGTGCAGTGCTGTGTTGAGTCAGTTTCTGGTTGTGGTGTAGAGGAGCTTTTGAATAAAAGTACTAAGTCATTTAACACTGTTAAAACCATGCAGAACTCTTTTGTAAGTGTGATGTAGATATTATCAGTTATGGGGTCATTAATTATTCATATATCATGTAAATTGGTTGAAGAAATCATTGCCCTGGTGATATATCTGCATTAAAACTTCAATAAATTAATTCTGTAAAACTTTTTTTTAATATCTATTCACATTAGCATTTAGGTCTTGTTGTTGCTTCCAGCTGCTATTAACATATGTTTTTATTCAACTGTGTGGGTTAAGGTTTAATAATATCTTTGACACATGGAGGAAAAATAAGAAAATGAAGTGATTCCATGAAGAAGTAAATATTGGCTAGAACTACAGAGCATTCAGTATAAGGGTATAAGATTAGCTGCACTACAGTCTGTAGGCTGAATGTAAAAAATCCAGCTTTGTCTGAGGTTCCTCTTCCCTATCCTTTTCATGGATCTTTTCCGAATAGTTTATACTGATCTGAACAGAAAGGATGCCACTGATGTCCTAAATTTGTCTGCTGTGTAATAATAACACAATTTGTAGTACTTTATTTAAAAAAAATAGAATCATCATCTGAGTAATTAATTATAACTATCGTGTATTATCTTATACTATAAGAGAAAATATAAAGATTGCACCAAAATGTTTTTTTTTGTAGATGCTGTGTTTATGTTAGACTAAACGATAAATGTTATCATGTACAGAAACTTTTCCAACTTTCTGATTTTTAGCAAGCAATTTTCATGGCTATGTGCTAAATTCATCCCACTATTTGTAATGCTGTCAGCTTCAAATGTTAGCCTAGAGATACCTCAGGAGTAAATACAAGACAAAGAAGAAAGCTCTACAGAGCTACAAACTTAGGGTAAGGTCCTGTGTGATGAATCTACATCGTAGTTTACTCTGCACCAGTTCACTTTGCTACTCCTGTTCTATTCCCTATTACCTATGATGCAGGTTATTAAATAATCACACATTCTTCCATCTCAGCCCTCAACAACACATTACTTGAGATCGAAGGGCCAGTTCTTTTGCTTGGGTAGAAGTTCCAGCCTGCAGAAAGGAATCAAAATATAGAATCCAGCTTTGAGCAGACCTCAGATAAATAAGCTATTTATCACTTTCAGTATCTCTTTGCTAAGTGTCATTATCATAAAGCAAGGCTGTTTTTCCTACTAGTGTATGGAACTAATACGATTTCTTGATACTAGCAGTCATAATAACTAAATACATTATTTAATCTTGTTGTTTTTTACTTTTTCTGAAAGTCTTTTTCTTTTCACAGTTCTGTATTTCCTTAACTCTCCCAGTTGAGATCAGTGAGACGTTGTCAACATAATAGCCTTTCCTTTGCGAAGATTCCAGTTTCTCACACCAGCATTTTCTCCCATAATAGCTCCTCAGATTATTTAAATTAATGTTACCAACGTTTGGAAGTGCAGGCCTCTTTTGCTGTTAGCTATAGTTTTTCTTCTCATGTTCTTAGTCAAAGCATCCTGGTGATGGTGGAATGGCATAATGGCAATGAGTCAATTTTAAGTTGAAAGCTACAACCTCACAGAACCTTTTCTTCCAGAAAGCAATAGCACCATTATAAAAGGGACATAAGCGACGTTAGAAATGTAGTGAATTGCCAGCTATTAAAAGGAATTGCATTTTCTGGAAATTATTGCTGCAGGAAGCTGAGGTGAACAAATGTGCAACAGGCTTAAAGGCTTTCCTTACTTCTGGGTATTGTGGACACAAATTCCTTTAACTAATTAACCTTAAAAGCATTCAGATTATCCGTTGTCCTGTTGCAGTGTGTTACACTTTCTGTGGAGGTATCTGGTGTCAGAGCAAGGCTGGACTAAACAGTCAGTGGGATGAACAGAACATGGGGATAATAATCTAGGAAACTAAACTAGATTATACCTATGAGTATAAATACTTCTTTAATATTTCACTGCTCTCAAGCGTAAACTAGTAAAGCATTCCAGCTTCTCAGACAGTTAGCTCTTTCCAGATAGGCTTGGAGACATGCCCTCCCCCTTCCCCAACATAAAAAATCCTCTTTCTTCTTCAATCTCTCCAGTCAGGTCATCTCTCATAACCGATAGTGATTGCAGATCCTCTATTTTTCCTTCTGGTGTGACAACAAGATGACAAAATTATGCTTGAATGCTACTTTGGTTACAGTGAGATATTACAGAATGAAGTCTGAACATGCATTTTAGTTCCACCCAAGTAAAAAACTAGTTTGAAATGGATTCAGCTAGTCTAAAATTGATAAACTTTATTTACTGCCTTTTGGATTCTGTCAGTCAGACTATGGCTTTACTTAGGCTAAGACCTGTGGTAAAAGAAATTCTTTAGAAAGGCTGTTTTCAGCCACACAAAAACAGAAAGAACTTAATTGTGAAAGGCAAGAATAAGAGTTATTGGGTCTAATAAATGTTCAGACTTCTCAGAAATGAGTTCATCCACCCAAACTGGCTGAAAAATCACATGTAAGCATTGCAGAAATCAATAAGCAATTTGTGGATAGACCTATCTGGACTTATATGTAGTTTCAGAAAATTTTTTTTAAAGCTATGGTCTGCCACTAAGCCTTGGTTGACACTTACATTTTTTTCTTGTATACATGATCAGATGTCCCCCAGGACTATGTTCAAGGCTGAGGTAGGCCTAAGCTGTAGACACTAAGAGAAACCAGTAAAAAGTGTTTGATTTGACTGAGCTAAAGCTTAAAATTTATCAGAGAGGCCAAGATCACAAAGTCATTATGGAGAAATGGGGGCAGTGAAGAAAATCAAGCTAAGAATATGAACTAGGTTAGAATGCAAAAATTGGAGAAGGGATTGTCTCTTATATCCTTTTTCATATCTCACACACATACCAACTATTCTGGGATGAAAATGATATTAGATGTCCAGACTATGTTTATGTTAATTCTTCATTTATATGATAAAAAATGGCCAAACCACGGAGTTCAAGTCTATTGCAAAAGTTGTTCCACATGGTATTCTTTTAAAATATAGAACTTTCTCTGTAGAATCAAATTAATTTATCATTTACTGAGTTTTGTTTGCTTACTTTAAACTGGTGGAAACAGATGAGATTTGTTTCAGACAAAGCTGCTGCACTTACTTCACCACACTTGTCACTCTTTTGTGCAGAAAGTTATACTGGAGTAAACACTCATTGTATGCTCTAAGTGTGATGTTCAGCATGAAACTCCTGAAGATCTTTTATTCTATAAAACTGAGGCTAGTTTTTGCTTTATCTTCCCATCATCAATGCTAGTGATGAAGTCATGAAGTTCATATTCTCTGAGGCCTAATAACAGTCAAAGGCTTGTTAATGTTTGTTTAATAAAGTGCCAATTCACAAGGAGATAATAACCGTTGACTATATAAACCCGACATATTGTCAGGTGGGAATGGGTGAAATAAGTAGAAAATAAATATAAGAACCACTGAACCTAATGGCAAGCTGTTACTTTTATAGGTGGATAATTCAGAAAAGAATTAAGCTCAAGGGGACAATCTTTCACGCAGTTAACATCAGAAAAGATGATACCTGGGAAGCATTTTATTACAATGGCTCAGTGAAATCTAGTTTCTTGATTTGACAGTGTAGCTCTGAGCAATAGCTCAGTTTGGTTCCTGCCTCAAGGGTTCTGTACCTCTCCTGATGCTACTAAATATTAGAAGAAATTTCTGACACAAACTTAATGTTTCCCAAAGGCAACAAACTGTTATAAAATACCATTATTTAAAAAACATGCAGTACTGTAGTTTTCTTTTTCACATAATGCACAATAAGTTGATATATCCCAGGGGATGTAATTTCCCAATACTGTAGACAACAATAAAATCCCAAGATGTAATATTCCGCACAATACTGATCTCAGTTAAAAGATTGTTTCTTAGTTGCCTGCTAAAAATATTGACTTCTTTCTGTCTCCTAAGAAGCTTTAAAAAAAAGAAACTGACCAAAACAGAAAAATCTGACTTTGACTTGCTTGTAGCTCTTTCTCAGCTTGATCCTACTGGTCTGAATGGTTGGAATTTCTTGACTGGGATTTTTTCCTCAAAAAACAGTTTTTTTCAGACTTTTGTGAGGGGGAGATGGAAGGATTTGGGTCGATTATTGTAGCAAATGATGGCATGGACTCAAGAAGTGGTGCATCTTGAGACATTTATTGTTTGCCTCTAAGCATATTTATACTAACAAGTTAGCCGCTTCAGTGGTTTCACAGACACACTTTGCTAGGCCGATCATCATGCAGATTATGTCACAGGTAGCCAACCATTACACCGATCACGCACGCAGCGGTCATGCCTTGTACCTTGCTACTTGTTTAGAAAAGCTGTCTTGCCCTTAACCTTGGTTCCCACTGGCTTCTGCTAGTTTATCTGTACTTTCTCAGGAGGTATCATTCCCAGCTGCACCAGTGTCCTTGGTATGTTTGTCTGAGGCTCCTGTTGCTTGCTACTTGCAACTTTCCACCAGTTTAACCCTGTCATGACCCTCCACAGATTATCTTTTCAGTCAATTTTTAATCTTTTTCAAAGGGAATATTGGCACACTGAAAAACTTAATTTTCTTGAGTTTTGTAAATGACGTTTTTACAAATGTTAGCTCCTCACTCTGTGCATCCTCTTTTTCTCTAGTGCAAGTAATAAAATGAGCAACAGTAACTAACCACTTAGTCTACATGTTACAGGGATTGATTTGAAACTCAAGTGAATTTTGCATGAATAATGAGCAGTCACAGTGTTGCGGGGTAGGGAAGGTATTGGTATTACTATTAACTCTGGGTTTATTGCAAACAGCCTTATTGAAGAGGGCTATACAGTGTAGTCATAGCAAGTGAATCTTACTGCACATTTGTTGCTGCTCGAGTCTCAGTTTCTTACCACTTCAATGGTTTCTTGTCAGAGGTTCTCTTAACTCCAGGAGAGTAACCTTGAGAGGCGTCCCATGAGTTTGACTCATGGTCATACAATATTTGGTGTGGAGATGTACCTTTTTGCTGACCTCATGCCATGTTGGGAAAAATATACCCCTTTTTGCTGATCTCATGCCCGTTTCTGGCCTCACCAGTTGCAACCAGTATCGCCTAGTTCCTCCTGGTCAGCCCTGGGTGCTGTCTGTTATTTGGGGTCAACTGGCTCCCAAGATAAGAGGGCGGGGGGAGGGGGTAGTTACGCTCGACCACACTTTGGACCCAAGATGCTCCACCACACAGTTACAACTGAAGTCAAAGAGAACTATGCTGTGGACCCCAAGTGGTTACATGAAGAGAAGTACTACAGAAAGGTTGGTTCTCAGTTGTTGTAAACTGGACACACACAAGTTACGAGGGTTTTCTTTTTAGCTTTTAATAGGAAACACTGTACTTCAGTTTCCCGTATGTAAAATATAAGTAATTTCACTTCCTAATGCAGATGTATTATAAAAATAAATATATGAATGTCTGTGCAGCCTTTGGCTATACAAAGATACACAGAAAGAATCTGATAAATTTGTCCACTGCACATACTTTTAGTAACCTCATACAAATTAGGTGAGAAGCTATCCGTTGAACAACATGGGAAACAACCAGATAATTTCTGTCTGTAGGTGAATGCTAGTCTTCTACTGGGCAAAAGAGGATTTTTGGAGAGAGGTAGGAGCAAACAGTTGAGATCACGTAGCCAAAAGAATAGAGGCTACATTATACTGCTTCTAGACCATGAGATTAAATGTAAGTAACGCTAATTCTAGTATTTCATAAATTTTGTCTTCATTATGCAAAGCTGTTTTTGTTAGCTAGCAGTATTATTGCTTGTAATATCTTGGAAGGGAAGCAATGGTTGAAAATTCATAATAAAAACCAAGTATACCTCTCATTGTGTCATGTAGATGCAGTTTGGATATAATGGAATGAATCCACTGTTGCCATCTTTACTGTTTGAGCTATTACAGTAGCTGCCAGCAGTAATTAAGAAGTATATCCAGAAAGTATCTCATTATTGACAGCAGAGGGTTGATGAGGCCCAAGAACCTGCTATAAGTGCAGTAGAGGATTGCATCCATGGGGGCAGAGACCTTCTTCACCTTCCTCTTTGCTTGATCACTTTGCTCTTCCTTTTTGCATTTCTGTCTCTGTCTTAGCACTAGTTCCTCACTACAGTACCACTTATCAAACGTTTTACCTTGACCTCAGCTTCCCTCTGTGTTTATAGTGCTCCTAGCATAGCCTTAGCAGAAAATATCATCGATATCGAATCACTTGGTACACTTTTTGTACGAAAAAATTTAATGATAAAAATACTTCCCAAATCTCATCCCTCTCATTCCATTCTCTGTCAGAATTCTCTTCAGGCATCTACTTCCCCTTTCAACTTTCTCTTCTTTCCCATCAAATAATTCACTTTTTATCACCAGCCACTGTCAATCTGTACCTTTGTGGGTTCTCTAGCTATTTGATATTTTTTCTACATATCATCATCTTCTATCTTGTTGGTGAAAGATGACCTTTGTGGAAACCATTGTTTTTTCCTTTGAAAACCAAATAGATGTTTTTTATTGAAAAGAAGGACATAGTTTTCCAGTTGGCTCCTGTTCTCAGGGATCTCTGAAAATAATGCTTTGAAAAAACTTAAATTAGAGAAGGCTTGCATTCCTTTTGACACAATAGGGAAATATTAGTTTTATTTTTTTTAACATTTATTTATTTAGATTAATAAGCTATCTTGAAGATTTTGAACTAATAAACATTCTATCCCTCCTCCTTGAAAATCTGAGATCCTGAATAAGTACTGGAAAATTTGAAGAATGACACAGGTTAGTACTGTCAGAGCAAAAAATATTGACTTGAGAAACAGTGGCATAGCAATGCAATCGGTAGAAACCTGGAGGTCTTGTTGAAGGGCTGGCCTGATGGGAGACAAAATATTCAGAGACTATGAAGGGAGGATCCCTCTGTTTATAGGTAAACTGCCCTCTCAATACCTGAATAATTCTGAAGGGGCAAAATTTATTTTATCCTTTTAAGCCCTGAGTTAAACAATTGTGTTCAAAAGATATGTAAAGTAATCAGATTAAAATTGAAGGAAATAATAGTTTTCAGGCACAGTATGTGGGAGATATGGATGTCTATGAGACTGAAGAAAGAGATGTTGCAGTTTGTCATTCTTAGATGAAAGAATTGCACTTTATGTTTGCGCTATAGGTCACTTTTAATGGCACTGTATGACCAAGGCTGGAACAGCTTGCTTTTCCTGAACAAATTTGAAATGGCATGAAAAAATTTGTGATAATCTTATATATTTGTTGAATAAAGTACCAGAAGGAAGATTTAACATTTTCCATGTGTCTGCTTTGAAATGGAAATTAATCTCTATAGACATTGATTTTAACAGGAATTAAGAATTTTGATTAAAGAATACACAGTCAGGTTGGTTACTGGAAATAGTATGAGATATGAAAATAAGCACATAATAGAATAATAATTAACATGATTTGAAGTTTTAAATGGAAAGTCTGTGCCAGGTTCTCTCTGACTATATGATAGTGAAACTCTTTTGGAGCTGTTTCATAATTCTAAGCATCTTGCTTATAGTCAGCTTTCTTTTTTCACTGATAACTCAATAACTTATGAAAATTTTTGAGTTGCTGAAGATCCAAATGCAATTCTTAGTTCAGCTCTAACTGTTAATATAATAATGTAACTTCAAGAATTTGAAACCAGCTCTTTTCTGACAATCTGATTCTCTCAGTTGTATATATATTGCTTTTTATCTTCTAAGCCTTCTCCAAAGCTATCAAGTTCCTATTGTAAGTATGGAATACTAGAGTGGTTCTATATTAGCCTTGAATTTACTTATAAACATACTTCTGAACATCAAGCTTATTGCAACACTAATCATTCTTTTTTTTTTTTTTTTTGAAAGGGTAGTGAAGGGGGCATCTATTACAACAGCTGTCAGTTTGAAAGCTGAATTTCAGCAATGTCTTTGACACAAACTTAGATGAACTTTTTTTATATGCAGTATTTCTTTAAGACTTATCATACAGACCGTGATTCTCTCAGCAAGTCTTAACACCTCCAGTTTCTCTGATTTGTAGAGACAGGCACACAGTTCTTTAGCTTCCTTCCTTCCTTAAGTCAACTCTTTAGCTTTGCTTTTTTTTTAATAGTAGAAGTTTTCAGGGCTGACAAACCTCCAAGGTTCTTACTAAACCTGTCTTTGTAAACCTGTCTCTGCAAACCTGTCTTTGGAGTTTATCAAAATATTTCTTCCTTGCAGAGTGTAGTGCAGATAAATACCTCTGCTGAAGAGCCTGGTTAGAGCTTTTTGAATAAAGACTGGGAAACAGGGTCTGAGAAATGTGTGGAGAGGGGAAGGGGTGAGGTGGCCTCATTTTCCTCTGCTTTTACAACAGATAATGGCCTTTATAAACAGGAAAACAGTGCCTGGAGCCAGGGCCACCAGGCAGTCACCAGCCAGAATGCTACTGGAGAACTAATCTGCAAGATAGATGGGATTTCTTTGCTGGAGGGGGGCCTTCCACTTTGAGTGGAAAGCTGTGACATGGACATTTCTCATATCAGGTCATGTATATCTACTTGTTTGCTTTCCTGAATAATAGAAATAATTAGAGTTATGGGGATATCTGCTTGTGAAGGCTAATTGTCTCTGTTGTGTTTTGCTACCTTGGGAGAATGATTGCTTCTTAGACACTGACTAACTAGAAATGATTTATCCAAAAATTCAATTTGCCTTTGGCCTACAGCTCAGGGGGAAAAAAAAAAAAAAAGGCAGCATTTATTAAGGTTACTAATGATGAAGTTTTGGTTTTGAGAATTTCTCAACACCTGTCGTATTAGATGGCAGTGTCATTTCTGATAGTGCAGAAAAAAAACACACTTGATATCATCTGGTAGGTAATTTTAGCCTACAGGCTTACTGCTTCCCTGATTCAAATACCATCATCCCAAATAGATGAGATTTATTACTCTGTGGAACCTTTCTCAGGAAACAGGGGTAAAAAATAATTTATCATGCTGCCCTTCATGATGCATTTCAGATGCTTTGTTTTGTTCTAGCTTTGTCTCTGTACATCTTGAATCATAGTATTGTTTCTCATAATTACATCTATGTGTTATAAAAAAAGGTGGCCTTTTTATTTCAATATTTTTGTCTTCTATTTTTCTTTGTAGGTGACAAGACATCCTATGATATTTTTGGCTTCCCTTTTTTGTTCTTAATGTGAATATTTCAACAAATAAAACATTTCTTGTTGTCTTTTCTTACTTAATTCATGTAATGTATTTTATCTGCAATTAGGCACACCAATTCAAAAGAACTAACTAAAGATTTCAGGAGTTTGCAATACATTATATAAATATCATCTATTGTGTTCAGAGCATAATTACATATGTGTACACCACTGATCTGAGGCCTGCTTCAACTCTTCTGTTGTATCTTCACTCATCTCAGTTTTCACATTTGGAATCTTATTTAGTTAAATTACTTTGATTAAATTGCTTGAAATATTTCTAGGTACTGTGAGTGCTAAAGCAATAAAATCTGACCATTGAATATTATGCAGTCCGAGCTAATAGACTATCAGTAGCAGAATCTCATACAAAGCTTAAATCTCTTTCAGGACTCTAAGACAGAGGACTGGTGCATTTTCTAAGTAATGTTGCTTCAGAAGTAGCCCAGAAACACTAGCTGTATTTATATACATAAATATGAGGTTAAATGCATGGAGCAAGGTAATTCTGGCCTCCATATACGAAGTGATGGGGTATGAGCTTGACCTTGGGCTATGACTTGAAAGTGAGATCTGGTTTCATGAACTATTGCCTCAATACTTAGTAGAAGGAAAAAAAGAACAGAAAAAGACCCACAAAACTTACAACAACAATTAAAAAGTTAGGAAAACAATAGAGTACAAACCAAAAAACCATCTTTATGCCACTATACTAATCCACAGTTGTGCAAACCTTGATCACCGTGTAATTCTGGAACCTGCATTTCAAAAAAAAAAAGATACATTAAAACTCAAAAAAAGTATAGTGAAAGCACAGAGATGATCAAAGGTAGGGGATAGCTTCCACATAAAGAATGACTGAATAGGCTAAGAGTCTTTGTCCTGGAAAAGAGACAATAAAGGGGGCTTATGATGGGGAGATGAGAAAAGACCAAGGGCTGTTGGCTGTTTTTTCCAACACAAGAACAGGGCCATCAAATCAAACTTAGTGTGAACCAGATCAGAATAAGGGGAAATGAGTCTTCATGTAAAAGATAGTAGACCTCTGAGCTAGCTCACTAAAAGACACTGTGGATGTAAAAATATTTATGGATTCAAAAGAAAACTGGACAAGTATTTAGAAGAAAGATCCTTAAAAGTTATACCATACACAAACTACTCAGAAATCTCAATAGAAGTGATCTGTTTCTCTAGGAAAATTTAGATGGTTTTGCCTTAATAAAGCAACCTATGAAATGTGGTTAGCTTTTCAGCCAAATATTAAAATATTTTGGTCATAAACTAAAATATTTCAGATGTGCAGTCACAGTGCTTCAGATGCACAGTCATAGCGCTTTTAGCGAGTTCATGATCCGGTGTTGTTCCTCTCTACTGGTTCAAGCTTTTTAGTTGACGTCTGTCTCTCCTGATGCATTGCAGAGCTCCTTCACAAAATAACAAGACAATAATATGCCATGAAGTGGTAAGTCTTTCTATAATCAAATTTTAAGAGGAAAAAGGAAAAACAAGGGACAGCAACATGTGCTTCTTTTTCAATAAAATATATATTTTCTTCAGTTTTAGTTTTCTGATTTTTGCATGGAAAGTTTTGACTTAGCTTCTTTAAATCTTTCTCAGAAAACAATCCCTTCCCCAATTAGCACCATCTCAAATATCTTGACAATGGGTAGAGCTAAATAATAAGCAAGATCTTAGCATATCTTTGTGAATTACAAGTGCATTTCATTTTTTGGTTGTGGCAATAGCGATATTTTATTGTAGACTGAGCAGACCTGACTTATCAAGTTTTGATTTCAAATGGAATTGAAAGTATTAATTTCATGTGAGTTGACATTCTTCTGTTGCTGCCTGCTGTGTTTTGTGGAATTTGCCTGTTGTCTTTGGATGCACTCTTTGTGAATACAACAGTGGTTGCTTGTGTGTACCTGAAAGATCATGGATTTAAGAGTATATCGCCGTTATGTTGGCTCATTCCTCAGTAATTTTGCAGACTGAAATGAAGATGAAGATGCCATATGTATGGAGCTTTTGAGAAATGGGCTGATGAATGCTAATGAGGTTGCAGGAGGAAAGTTTTTTATGCTACAGCTTGTTCTCTTCACAGAATCACAGAATGGCTGAGGTTGGAAGGGACCTCTGGAGATCATCTAGTCCAACCCCCCTGCTCAAGCAGGGTCACCTAGAGCACATTGCACAGGATTGCATCCAGGCGTGTTTTGAATATCTCCAGAGAAGGAGACTCCACTACCTCTCTGGGCAACCTGTTCCAGTGCTCTGTCACCCTCACAGTGAAAAAATATTTCCTCATGTTCAGATGGAGCTGTCTGTGTTTCAGTTTGTGCCCATTGCCTCGCGTCCTGTCGCTCGGCAACACTGAAGAGAGTCTAGTCCCATCCTCTTGACACCCTCTCTTCAGATACTTGTACACGTTGGTAAGATCCCCTCTCAGCCTTCTCTTCTCCAGGCTAAACAGGCCCAGCTCTCTCAGCCTTTCCTCATAAGAGAGATGCTCCAATCCCCTAATCATCTTTGTAGCCCTTCGCTGGACTTGCTCCAGTAGTGCCACATCCCTCTTGTACTGGGGAGCCCAGAACTGGACACAGTACTCCAGATGTGGCCTCACCAGGGCTGAGTAGAGGGGGAGAATCACCTCCCTCGACCTGCTGGCAACACTCTTCCTGATGCACCCCAGGATACCATTGGCCTTCTTGGCCACAAGGGCACATTGCTGGCTTACGGTCAACTTCTTGCTGGCTATGATCCTTCTCTGCAGAGCTGCTTTCCAGTAAGTCAACCCCCAACCTGTACTGGTGCATGGGGTTATTCCTCCCTAGGTGCAGGACCCTGCACTTGCCTTTGTTGAACTTCAGGAGGTTCCTCTCCGCCCACCTCTCCAGCCTGTCCAGGTCTCTCTGAATGGCAGCACAGCCCTCTGGTGTATCAGCCACTCCTCCCAGTTTTGTATCGTCAGCAAACTTGCTGAGGGTGCACTCTGTGCCTTCATCCAGGTCATTGACGAAGAAGTTGAACAAGACTGGACCCAGTACTGACCCCTGGGGGACACTGCTAGCTACAGGCCTCCAGCTAGACTCTGTGCCACTGATCACAACCCTCTGAGCTCTGTCATTCAGCCAGTTCTCAACCCACCTCACTGTCCACTCATCTAGCCCACACATCCTGAGCTTGTCTATGAGGATGTTATGGGAGACAGTGTCAAAAGCCTTACTGAAGTCTAGGTAGACAACATCCACTGCTCTCCCCTCATCTACCCAGCCAGTCATTCCATCATAGAAGGCTATCAGATTGGTTAGGCATGATTTCCCCTTGGTGAAGCCATGCTGACTCCTCCTGATCACCTTCTTGTCCTCCACATGCTTGGAGATGGCTTCCAGGATGAGCTGCTCCATCACCTTTCCATGGATGGCGGTGAGGCTGACTGGCCTGTAGTTGCCTGGGTCCCCCTTCTTGCCCCTTTTGAAGACTGGGGTGACATTGGCTTTCTTCCAGTCCTCAGGCACCTCTCCTGTCCTCCATGACCTTTCAAAGATGGAGAGTGGCTTAGCAATGACATCCGCCAGCTCCCTCAGCACTCGTGACATTCACTTTGTCAGCTGTTGTTTTTGTATTTTATCTCTATGTATTTAAACTTGCTGGGGTTTGTATTCTGAGTCACATTTTTCCTCATGCCTTGTTACAGCTATATATACAGTATTAACATTATGAAGCACCAAAATACAGCTTCTCCAGAATAATCCCCTCCAGGATATTCCCCTCCAATATTTTTGAAGAGATTTTCTTGAAAAACATTTTGTTGTTTATTTACATATGTGTTGCTGGTATCTGTTCTGCTTTTTTTCTTTCTTTCTTTCTTTTAGAAAAATAACTATTATTGTGCATTACAGTTTCAAGTTTATCCATCAACACTTTTGATAGTTGAGGCATGAGTGTTGTCAGTGGGACAGTCCTGCAGCTGTTTTTTATCTGTCTTATAACAGTTGAGCGTCTGAAAATGATCTTCATGGATTCATAAAACCGAGCAGTGAAATGGTTGCTTCATTTTCTCAGTGGGTATTATTTTAGTGTTCTGTAGTTTGTAGTAAAAGAAAAGAAATGAATGATTTGAATATCACAGGCTAAAAATTGTTTGCCCACAGGGTAGCTTATACTTAGGAAAACCACAAATGCTCTCAAGACTTAGACCTGCTTGATTGCAACATGTGTCATAAGAAAACAACTAGAAGTATTGAAAAAGTTGCAGTGACTCATTTTACTAGATGCTCTATCAGCACTGTTTTGCTACGAAACCTTCCTCTCCCTGTGGAAAAACTTGCAGCTGTATTTGTCTTCCTCCATGTTCTTCTTTCCCACCGTGTGGCAGCTTTCCAATGTGTCACCAAGCACTGGAGTGGTGGAGCATGTGCTGTTCCAGTTTAACTGTTCCAGTTAAACGATGTATTACGGCAATAAGCATGCTGTTGCTGGTACTCTCAGCCCCCTCGACAGGATGTTGCATGTGATTAGGAGAAGACTATTCACTGGAAGAATTAATTCCAGTCAGCCTAAAGATCTCTAGGGTAAAAAGGTTTGCAATGAAATGCAAACAAACATTACGGATTTCTTGAGCAAGATTCACAAGGACTTTGGGTATGATTTATGGAACCACAGACAGAAACTGTACCCACTCTCCATTCCCGCTCCCCTTCAAGATAATACCTTGTCTGTCTGATTTCAGCCCACAGATTAGAATCCACATTCCTCCCTCTCTTCCTTGTTTTCGATTATTGCCTGTATGGGAGATGGACTGTCTGGGCAGAGAGGTATTTCAGACTCTGCTCTCTCAAATTCTTGTCCAGCACCTCAACCCTCAATTTAGAGGGTGTCTAGAACTAACATGAATTCTTACTCTTGCCTGCAGTGCATGATTTTATGTGACCTCAGTCTTCCTATATCCCTAGAAAGGTAGTGACACAACTGCAGATCTGGCGATGCCTCTCCTTAAGGATTCTCATTTCATGAGAGCTTAGAAAAGTGGAGTGGTGCCCAAATGTCCTCAGAACGCAAAAAATTCAGGAGTCAGTAAAAACCGAAAAGATGATCGTAACATTAATTCAGCTCTGTGTATCTGTTGCTCTTACTTCTGTTCTTGTTTGAACTTTAGTGGATGTCTCTGCAAAAGAACAAAAATAGGCACATAGAGTGACATCTTTTCACTCCTAATATTGTTTATCCAAAACAGAGTAATTGTATTTTTCCTTATAGGATATTTGTACCTTTCAAGAACAGCAGCTCCTGGAGGTTTGTAACTGCTCTGTGTAGCACTATTTATAGAAAGAAAAATGAACTATATTTAAAAAAAAAGATGTCCAGGTCTACTTCTTTTTGGTCAGAGACATTTTAACTCATAACTGCAATAATGCATGATTGAAGTGTACTGCTATATGTCAAAGTGATAGAAAATATATGGACATTACATGTAATTTTCAACTGTGCAATGCCTTTTATTTTCTATTTGGCTTCAAAAGAGCTTTTTTTAACAAAATTTTATTTTTCACGGAAAAATTATGACACAGCTCAAGTTTAAAACTCAGGTTTGTGCATTTTGTAATGTTTTAAACACCATTTTAGATTAAGTGCTGTGCACTCTGTTTCATTTGTGCTCTTTCCACAAATATGTGAACAAGACTCTAAACTGCTCTTCTGAGAATCATGTAGTCAAAATGTGCCATGGGGTCTATCTCCATTGAAAAGTAAAATAAACAGAAATAAGACATATAAAAATCTTGCATGATGTTAAGCAAATAAGCACCACTTAATAATGTAATAGCTCAGTGTTTGGTAGTGAAATTATATTTTTCATTTGTTTTATACATTGTTTTTGAGAAGGAGAGAATTCATTGGTATGTAACTATGGAAATATGATTAGAGGAAAATATGAGGATCTGTTTACAAATGAATGTCAGTAAAAATTCAATAAGGTAATTCAAGTAAATGGAACAAACCAGGCTTTAAATTAATATTACACAAGAGCTCAACAGAGCATAAAGATAAATGAATTACGTTTTTTTAGCTGATAGGGTCTTAGATTAAGTATGACTAATCAGAGAACTAAATTAGCAAAATATATAGGTATTTGTACATTTTTTCAGGCTAGTGTGTTTCCCATAAAACAGACATGATGTGTCATAAGAAAAAATTGACCTAACAGCGGAATACTAGGCTGAACAGTGAATGGGACAGGAATCTTCATTAACCAGTCCTTTCCTTACAGTCAGATTATGTCCTTGCATCTACCTAAGTATCACCTTGTGTAACATCACGTAAAAGGAGAGAAGGCAAAGACACAAGCAGATGGAATTTTATTTGACTCTGATCAAGAAAAACAGCTCGGGGATCAAACATGATTTTTTTCATACAGCTTAACTGATACGAAATGTCTGTATGTGCCTGAACAGCTCTCCTGCTGAATTACACTGGTAACTTACAGGTTCATGAATCTTTAAGGGAAAGTCCTCAGTAATTTTGACACAGCCGATGGAAGTGATCATTATAAAGAAGTCTGTGTATTTTCTTGGGGTTTTTTTGGTTTGTTTGCTTGCTTGTTTGTTTTTTTCATCTCCTAAGCTTAATTTTATAAATATACTTTAGGAAACTTGCTTTAGTTACTCATATCTGGGAAACAGCTTTCATACTTCTAATGTGTTGACTCAGTCAGCTTGCTTAGCCTTGTAGGCACAGCATTAATGAAAATGTTAGGGAAGCTCTGGCATGGAAACAGCTTGTGTTCTCTGAAAGCACAGAGCAGATTTTGGACCTTCTGCAGGTAACACAAGAAAGGAAGGACTCATAAGGACTTCTAACGTGAGGACTTTAAGGAGAAGAACATTATCTATCCATAAGTATTTGGGCTGTTGTGGTAGTTTATTATTCACTGATTCAGTTAACAGTGATGGTGCTGCATCTGCAGTGTCTGCAATAATTCATTCAGCAGCATTTCACATTGGTGAAAGCATATGTGTAAAAATCCAGGTGCCCACTGGTACATGACAGATGATCGCCTACATACAGGACAATGTGATGAGACAAGTGACAGATGCCCTGTTAGCTCTGGCAGCTCATAAGATGTTTTTGGCTCTAGGAAGGTGCTGGGGAATATGCCTTTTACTTCACCAGCTGTGTATGGGCTGCAGCATACTGCTTATGCATGGGATGCAGGCTCTGCAAGTGGGGCCAAAACAAGGAGCGCTGGGCTCAGAGCCTGAGATGTGACAGTCTGCAAACATAACTGTGGCTTGGGCACAAAGAGTAAAATTTCAGGTACGTCAGCTTAATGGGCCCTCATGAACTGAAATTATAAGTGCAGTACCCTGCTAGTTTTACTCAGTAATATTATCAATCACCTCCATGACTGAGTGAACTTTGTAGTCATAAATCCTGGCTTAAATAGACAGTCCACATATTGGTTTGTCTTAGATAAAGCTTTGACTTTCTGATATCATGTTGCAGAGAATATTGAAAAAATCGGATTTGAGGAAGCTTCATGATTTTCCTTTTTCACATTGTTTTGAGAGTATCAGCATATCAATTCAAATTCTTGCAGCATTTGTATTGAAAGATATAACTTCCTCTAAGAAAACAATTTTTTCCAGAAATGAATATCTTGCAGACAAAGACATCAAAACCTGTTTGAATTGAATAATTGAATAATTGATATATATAAATATATAATTGAATAATTATTTGAGCTTGAACTCCTCAGATTTCCTAGCCTTCTGCAGAGGATGAGTCTTTAATTAATTATCAAGCCTTTAAAGTATTAGGAACTGACAGTAATCAAGATATCATTGCTAATACCAAGGTAAGAAAATTTGCGTTTAAATAAAGGGATGTAAAACTTTTTTTTTTTTTAATGTGGCAGGCTAGGTTTGAAGAATTAGAAATGCGCCCTATTCTCTGTCTTTTTTTTCAGTTTAAATTAATTCATTCCTATATCCACAATCAAGTCACCGAATGTAGAAAATGTTATAAATCAGGTTTCTAATTTGGGTATTAGAAGAATCTAAATCTTTAAGCTTAAAATTGAAGCATTACAGGGGGAACCAAAGCTAGAACGCTAGAGATATTGATTATATTGTATGGTAAAACATGTTATGGGGCAGTAGAAGTTCTAAATGCTTTGTAAGTAAGGATATTAGCCTAGCTATTATTAAGGATATATAGCTATATATATAGATAGCTATATATATAGCTATATATACGGATATTAGCTTAGTTAGTTAGTAAGGATATTAGCCTGGGGACTAGTGGCAGTGGTTTCCAGTTTGTAATTTTTCCTCCCCTTGTTCCAATCAAGCCTTTTTCACTGTGATTCCACCATCCATCTGATCTTCAGTGGTCTCTCCAGAGTCCATCATACTGTGTGAAAGTCAAAGCTTTTCAGGTTTTTAATGGTGAGCAGGGCAATTTGCCTCCTTATGTAGAGAGAGTAGAGAAAGAACGGCCCAGACATTTCAATGAAGTTTGACTCTGCTTTAATTTTCCAAGCAGGGAGACCTCTCCTGACCAAAGGTTGCTAAGCTAGCAAGTTTCTCTAGGCTGATGCTTCCACTCAGATTTTTTTTTTTTTATTGTAGGATTTTATGATGATTCGACCTAACTCTCTCCAGAGGAGTCTTCTTTCTCCCACCCCAGCCCTATTTGGCTGTGACAGTTGAAGACTGGCTCTTTCATTGTAAACAAGGCATGGTGCCATTCTGTCAACCTCCTGTTCACAAACTGCTTCTCCTCATACATTTAGCACAGTTTAGCACATTTTCCTCAAAGAGGATGAGATTCAGATGAAGCATGAGTGTGATTCCCCATGCACCTGTCCTTAGGGCTGATCAGCTGGAGAGAATTATTCCTAGTGCAACCTCCTTAGGGGTCAATAAAGTTAATGCATTTCTCCTATGTGTCTAGGAGGTGTAAGCTTGAATGAACACAGATAATTTCAGAGAGAAATGGGGGTAGAAGAGACTTTGATCAATTAGCCCATTCCCTTTTCCCAAGGTAGAATCAACCACACCTATGATGTTGCTAACATGTTTAGTCAAACAGCCTTCTAGAAATGGAGATTTCACAACTATTCCAAAAAATCTATTCTAGTGTTTTCCTGTCATTACTGTTTTTTTTTTTGTTAGAGGCATTTTTTTCCTTAGACACCAGAATATTTCTTGTGGCAGTGTGAGCAGACTCCTTCTAGTCTTATCTTTTACAGACAAACTGCACAAATTATTCCCTTCCTCTTTAGAACAGATTTTTGTGTATTTGAAATTGTTATCACAGGCTGCTGTGCCACGTCGCACCTTCTCCTTGCTTTCCCTAATCTCATTTTCTTTGCTGTAGGATAAATACACGTATTTCTTCAAGATTTCTCCATAATTCACATTCAATAGGCTTTGATTCTCACTGGTCCCTTCTGGATTCTCTCCAGTTGCTCATTATTTTTTCTGGAGCAACATGGTGCCCAAAACAAGATACAGTATTTCAACTGGAGCCTTACAGGCATTATTTTTTGTATTTTTACAGTTTGCAGTCTTATTTACACATCCTAAAAGGCTGTTTGTCTTTCTCCTCCATGATGGCAATACCGGTTCACAATCAGATTTTGATCTACTATACCTTCTAGATGCTTTGCTGAGAAACACTTGGATAATTTTGAATTATAGATTTGGCAGTATTCCTCCACTTTGTGTTGTTCCAAAATTTAACACGTGTTCTCTATCCTGTTATTTAGATTGTTTATGTAGGCATTCAATGAGATTGGTAAGGCACTGCTTCTATTCTGTACAGCCTTCTTTTTTACATGGACATCTTCATAAATCCCCTTTGGTGATGCTTTGCATCTAACATTTTCTAATTTCATTTAGACCATGTACTTATTGCTTATCAGGGAGAATGTTAGGTGCAACATGCCAAAAGTCTTTTTAAAGTCCTACTAAATATGTCTTCAACTGCCTGTTACCCTACTATGAAGTGAAATTATATGGGACACAATTGTTCTTCATAAGTCCATGCTGATGTTACTCATCTCATTATCTTTAACGTTCTCATCAATTGCTCTTCAGATTATTTGTCCCATGCTTTTCCTAGGGATTGCAGTTAACTTGACTTGAATGCCTTGATTCCCACTCTATTTCCCTTTCTGTTTAAAGAGAAACAGTATGCTTGCCGTTTCCATCTTAAGCTCCAAGAGTTATCAAAGAATATGAGTAGTTCAGAGTGAAGCTCATCAGGCCAAAAGATCTAAAAATATCTGATTCATCTAAATATTCTTTAATCTATTTCCATACCAAAAGGAAAGATATTTCCTTTTCATAGAGTGTGCCGGTGTTCACTTGAAGCTGAAGCTGATGCTTCTAGAAAAGATTTATACTACAAGCAAACAAATTTTTGACCAGTTGGTCACTTTTTTATTATCATTCTTCCTATTACAAATGTATTCATAAGTGTCTTTTTATCTATGTATATTTCTTGTCTTATTTAGTGCCTCATTTTTTTGAATTTTGTCCCTATATATTCATGCATTCCAGGTACTTATCTTTCTACTGATATTTCTGACCTGTTATATGTGTATGTTTTGTTCTCATGGTCTACTCTGACCTTAGCACAGAATATTTTATCTACAGAAGGAAAGGTTATAGCAGTCAGAAAGCAAGTGCTGGTTCCTTGGTATGCTGTCTCATCTTTATAATGGGAATTGCGTAAGAAAAAACTATTTAATAGCAGAAATCTTGGATGGAATATCTTGAAGGTGTTTCAGTACTGCTTCACTAAATACCAAAGTCAGCTACCAGTACTGGGGCCTACACTGTAATATGGCCTATGCACATACACATCGTAAGAAGGCAGCCCTTGACACACAACAGTTTGTAATACTGAATGAATGAGATTAGCAGAGAATTACAGAGAATTACAGAAAAGAAGACAGAGATGTTATGACTTCCACAAGTTTCAAGTCCAAAAAATAGGATCATGTTAAAAATTCCTAATCCAGTGTCCCAATCACAGTGTTATTACTAGAACATTTTTGACATTTTGTTGGAAAAGCATTCTTAAAACTTAGCTAAACTGCAAAACTAGAGCATTTTGCTAGTGTTCTCTCCTGAATGGAGGACTCTGGACTCTCACATGTAACTCAGGGCTGCACAGGTTCTTTTATAACCTGCTGAAGGAACATGGGTGGTGCAGATTCTGGTGGTGACTGCCTAGATGTGTCCTTGAACCAGGCTGACATTAGCATGGCAATGTACAGAGTACTGTGGAGATGTAAGAAAACTTCTGACAGTTTCTGAAGAACTTCTGTATACTGCAACTGCCAGGAGGGTAAGATCCCTGGTCCCTTAGATCCCTGATCTAGGTTGGTGAGAAGAGTTTGGAAAACTGGGCAAAAACGTGCAATGATAAAAGTCACAGAAACACAGTGCATGTTGAAGAAGATTTGATCTATGCGTGACCAACAGGATTCAACCCGTATGCAGTGGCTACTTGTCAAGATCTTCTGAACATAGAGCAATTTATTTAGGAGCTGCTGAATGGGGCAATACAGCACGCTCTTACTCAGTTATCCATCTTCTTTTTTCTCTACCTCACCACTTGGTAGATCTACATTCAGCTACAATAAGATTGAACTTCTACAGACTCACTCTGAAATTGAGCTATTCTAATTTAATTCCCATGATTTAAATGCAGTCCCTTAACTTTTCTGCATTAAGAGAGAATTTTTGTGAAGGAAGATTTGGTTCAGTAATAAGTCAGTGGGATTTCTGGTAGAGTAAAGCGTTTATGTAAATGTGTCAGAATCAGTTTACAGTTATTAAATGACTGAATGTACCAGTACGGAAGAAAAAACTGTTGGTGTCTATAAAGGCTCCTAATTAACCCTGATGGGATGAAATGGAGCAAAGGGCAATTTTGGCTGAATGCTAGAAAAATTGCTTAGTGGTAAGAGCTATCAAACTCTATAATAGCTCACTAACTGAGTAATGGAAGCAACTTTGAGTTGTTGCACTAAAGTAGACAAAGCACTGAAATATACTTTAGGGACTCATTCTGAAATAGTGAGCTGGATAGTGCCATTTCAGAATATGTGAGTAATCTGTCTTCTTGTAAAATCATGTTAACCAGGCCATAGGTTTGGGCAACAATTTTCTTTTTGCCTGAATATTTCATATTCTGAGTTGCAGGTGTAGGGAAACCTATGTAACTTGGAAAAATCTAATCCTGGGTATGTGAAAGGTCCAAATTTTCCAGTTCCTTTAGGAATTATTAACAAACAGGGGAGTTCAGCAGTTTCAGAAGAAATCTAAACTAAAATTTTCAACACAGAATTGAGAAAGAAGCAAGCTCATACACTGCAGGGAAAACATTAAAGTGGGAAGTGGAAGATTGGGAACAGGCTAAACTACATTGTACTTAATTCTCTAGCTGTTCCTTTAAGACCTCTGTTTCTATGAAAACAACAATAAAAAGAAAGCACTGAAAATATGGTCTGATTTTCACACTCTACTGCCCTTGGGCTGGGGCCCAAGAAGCATAATTACTTATCTATGTATTGTTCTGTGTGTGCATATGATGTTAATATGTTCACCTAGTAAAATTTGTTAGGCACATTTCTTTCAAGCACTGCGCATCTAGCATGTGAGGCAAGTCTAGCAGCTGACGTGAAGGATATGCCCCTACCACATCAGATCTCACGGTGCAGGACAGCCGCAGCTATGGCTCCATCCAAAACAGAGCCCAGCAGCTGGCCTTCAAGCGTGAGAGTCTCCTGCAGTGCACAGCTGCAGCTGCAGCTCTTGACAACCCCTTGTGCCAGGGGCAACCTGATCGGAGATGGACCACAGGTCAGCCCCGGCAGCCCCCCAGGGTATGCAAGGTCCTGGGCCAGGAAAGAAGCCGCGGCATCACATTGCAGGTAAGTGCAGAAGGGCTCACAGGGGAGCAGCGAGCAGGAACCAGTTGTCTCGCAATGGTTGTGTGCAGCTTGATCGGTTTGGAGATCACATCTGAAACATTGGATCTGGAAGTGATTTTGACTATGTTACCACAGTTCAACAGGGTGTTTATTAAGGTTTATAGTCTGGAGGGCTCGAAATCTATACAATAATGACTTGTAAGAGTGACAATAGCAGCAAAAAGGTTAGTATGCTGGAAAAAAAGAAAACAGAAACAGATATTTATGTACAGTCACAAATTACAACTGACTTGTATTACATGCACTGCAGAAAATAAATAGCCAGTGGTGCATTCTGAGAAACATGTCACGAATTAATTCAAAAGGCATAAATAAAATTAACTCATGATCTATTCTCCTTCATGGTAAGTAAAAGGGATGTTGCAGATATTGAATTAACCTTCTCTTGTTAGTGAAGTGAAAGCCAATGAGGTTATGAAAAGCATACACTATGTGACTGAAGCCTGCTCAGTTAAGGTGCTGTAAAGGGACTAAAGCTCTTCTATGAGTGACACTGCTGTAACTGAATGTAAAGTCCTCTGCACAGTAGGAAACAAACACGAAAAGTACGGCGTTTCTAATGGCAGAGAGCTGAACAGGGTGAAACCCATTTCACTTTCCCAAGGCTTCTTTAATTCGGAACATTCTCTTTTGTTTTGATACCAGTCTCCAAATAATGCTTTAGCAGCTGAGGAGGGGCAAAGAGAAGCACCTGTTGAGAAGGACTCAGGCACATGTTGTTGCCATGCAATCTGCAGCAGAAGTACTTCGATAATCTTCTTAGGGGAAGCAGCTTGGTATGGAAGGGGGATGTTAGAAACCTTTTTTTTTTTTTTTACTATGATTTATTTTATACAGCAGTTAGCAAGTGACTTTATCTATGCTAGCTGGAATGTTTGGGGAAAATTATGTGTGTTCTACATGCACTTTTGAAGGTTATAAAAATGCTTTGGAGTTCAGGGCTCCAGCCTCACTCTCTCTAGTCAGAGAAAAAATATATATATATAAAAATATATATATTAATTCCGGGAAAGCCTGGAAACTGAAATATTTTCACTACCTTACTGGAAAAAGCTATACCTTGTTACCTGTGTGTCGAGTAGCTAGTCAAGTTCAGTATTACCTGTTTCCCTTCATTGGAGAGAATCTGAAACTCATTGAAAAACTTTAGAGTAAGTATCCTGTTGCCAGTTGGGCTTTGGGATGCTGTTTAATTAAACAGCAAAAACCTGCACAGATATTTTTTTTACTTTTTCAGTCCCAACTTCAGTTGCCAGAAGAGAATCCCTTATGAGGGGAAAGTTGGCTTTACAGCTGTCTTTTCAAACTCTAGTCACTAGATTTGTGAGAACATGAGAAAATGTAGGTGATAGACCAACTCCATATCTCATCTCTGTGAGATTATACAGTGAAGCTTAAGAAGGGTGACTGAAAAAGCTGAACTTAGGTCTAAAGTCTGACTTACTCAACCATCTGCCTTAACAAGTTGCAAAATATGTCTTATCCCACCTTAAAAAAAAAGGACCAATAATATCTTAACTTTCTGCTTTCGTGATAACTGTTTAATTTGAGAGTATTTAACATTCCACTCTTAAATTGTGGTAAAATGAACAACAACAAGTTGGGTTAAAGAATCTGCTATCTGTGATGCACCTTTTAAAATGCTTTTAACAAAGTTGTTCAACAAACTAGTAGGATTCTAGAAGAAACTTTCACATTACACTATTGTTACTATAGACTTGACATAGTCAGGTCTAGACATTCTAGACAGTTATAGGTATTTCCATAGGGGTTTTGTGAGTGCCTTTGCAGCAGAAGTACTCTTCTAGTTCTGTCTCCCTTAGACATGTTTGTGTTTATGTGTTGTGGGAGAGGCCTTACGTACCTACTTTATTTTTACCACAATGATGGATGGAAAAATAAAAGTGCCAGAGAAATACCTTGAGAGGTTCAATAAGTAATAATTTAATAATAATATTTTTATATATAATGCATAGATTTGTACTTATGTATATTTGTGAAGAAAGATGCATTAATAATTTTATGTATAAACTCTGATATATTACTCATGATAAATAATAAAACTTGCCAATAAGTCAAGTACACACTTAGAAGAGTATGAGAATCTTTTCAGTATCTGTGAAAGACAATTTTTAGCTTGTGGTGATTAAAAAATGGTGAAGCATGGCTTCGATCTCTTGTGGCTAAGATATAGTTGTAAAGATTTGATTAAGCTGAACAGCTTGCTTAGATGCCTTTCCAAAGATTTGCAAGGTCTTAAGGATTTCACAGTGATTATCTCTGCCATATGTTTCTTTGAAAGGCCAGTTTTGCCAGGTCATCAGTTTATATGCAGATTGAACTGGCAAGCATGAGCAAACTTTCAGAATCAAGTAAACTGAATGCTAAGTGCCTGTTACTACTTTTGATTATCATGTTACACAGACCATTTTTGTAACTGCAAAATTACAAAATAAGGAGGATAAACAGCTAATAAATGAAGTTTCCATTTGGAGTAACAGCTGGGGTAGCAGAAAATTCTGTTCGTCAGGGGTTGCTGCTATTAGTTATTTTACATATAAATTGCCTGGCTCATCTCTGGTTGGCAAGTTTTCTTGGCACCACCAATATTTACAGTGTCTAATTCTCTAAGTGAACGCTAAGAAATATTTTCCTTTCTTACTGCTTCTGAACAACTTGCACTTGGTACCTGAAAAAAAGCAGGATTCTAAATATGCATTAGAGGTTTGGGGCCCTGTAAATGGACAGAAACAGGCAGGAGGGAATAAATAGGCCACCATTGAGCTTGTAAGAAGAAAGTTAGAGAGAGCCTCCCTTCTGCAGCAGCTGATTATCTGACAAGATGATAATAGAAATCTTACTGTTCTGACCAAAGGTAATGGAGTGAAGCGGAACAGATGATGCACTGCAGGAAAATGGGAGGTTTTTTTCATGATGGTTTTCAAACCAGGGTCAGGGAGTCATGCATCCAGAAAATGGGTTTTATTACTATTGTGCCTAGCATCAATTAAGAACAGCATAGATTTACAGTTTATTAACTATATAACTATTATCTACAGGTCTGTGTATAAAGACTTTTCCCTGAGAATTGAACATCCCTCTGCCAGGCAGGAGAGAACACTTTGCTCTCAAAAGGTAGATGAATTGTTTGTATTTAGCCAAGCACTAAGCACAAATTTGGATAGAAGATGGCTAACTTGGCCAATAAGGTTTGTTAAATTTATCAGTATGAAGAGGATGTTTCCCTCAGGAAGAGCTAAGTTCAAAGTCCTGACCGATTTCTGTTCTCAGAAATCTCGAGGTAGATACTGGGCTAGGAAAGGGATGAATCTGAAAGGGACCCAGGGACCGATTTAGGCCTAGAACATATGTGTGTCCTCAGGCCATTTGTGTAACAGACCTAAGGTTTATGTAAGAGTAGACATGCACTTGGACTTGTTGTTAAATGATACAGAGAGATATTCTTACACTGAGACTGATGAAAGCTTGCAGCGTTTTTATTTCTATCAACCTATCTAAAAACCAGAAAACTTACCTATAACACATAAAACCAAAGAAAGCTAGCTGTATTGTCTTCTTTTGGACTGTGAAAATAGATCCCTAATATTTACTTATCCTGAGTTCCTGGCAAACAGTAAAGCATGTGGGTGACTCTACTCAATGCAACTTCAAAGGTATTTATGGAAGAAAAGGGAGACATCCGCACCAGAGGAGCTGAAACAGATCTGGCAGTTGTAATAGGGCATCTCTATGGTGAGGACCTCTTCTGGTGATGAGACTCAACAGGGACTCCTTGATGATGGGAGAAGCTGCCTGAAATTCAAGAGTTTCCAGCAAGTTTGTATCAGCTTTGCTGCATGTTCAGCACTGGAGAGATCTAGGAGAGCTACTGAAAACTATAAACAGTCCTAGTTTACTGTAGTATATCCTGGCATTAATTGTTATGTTTCAGGAAATGGTTTGTGTGCTGAACAGGGAATTCATGCTCAGGAATTAGGGAAATAAGAATTTGATTCCCCTTATGTGAAGCTTGCTTAACAATCTTAAGAGCTACTACAGTGAAAAAAAGTTAGCAGGATCCTAAAGAAGATATTCATAACAGGTATTCAACAGTCTGAAGTTTTTTCTACAGGGGATAGAGGGGAAGTTTGTGGAATAAAATAGATACCATAACTCAGAGATGGTCAAAAATTTAAATTAAGATGGCAAATTAACACAGAACCAGAATGAGGAAAGGAAGAAGGCAATGAAATGAAATGGATAGCAATGAAATGAAATGGATAGCCATAATTAAACACTTACCAGAAAAAGACAAGAACATTAAGAAAAACTGAAGTGAAGAAATAAGCGATCTGTTAATGTTAGTCAAAGTGGCTAGAGGAAAGCAACAGGTATATCAGGGCAATACATACTAGAAAGAAGGAACTGTACCAACACGAATATAAATAACTCAATAAGAAAGAAGATGGTGAATAAATGCAGAGTCTGAATAAACATGAGGTGAATTATAGCTCATTAAAAAGCAGATATAGGAGTACTTGGAAACACTGAACATGCTCATATCAACCATTTGAGACACTATTGGTAAACAAAATTCATTAGCTCTGAAAAGTCATTGAACATAAGGAAAGTAGCAGATGATCGAGAATTTTTTGACTACGGAAAAATACTCCAATATTTCTTTTTCCTGTATTCATTCACCAAAAGGACATTATGTGATTGTGGCACTTTTTTACTCTGCTATGTTTCTGCCACTTTTCCTTCATCATGGAGTGAGGGAAGGATCTGTAAGAAAGGAAACTCAGACTAAATATTAAAATCAAATTTTGTTCTGTGTTATTGCTCATTTCCACATTCTCAAAAAAAGTATTAATATTATAAATACTGTAGGAATTTATTTATAGAACTTTATGAATACTGGCATATAACCTAGCTATTAGAGGGAATGTATAACTTCTACTGATAAACAATGTTTCTTCAGATCATACTATGGATGTGGAAAGAACAAATAAAACACACCAAAAGGCTTCCCAAATACAAATTTCGGAGTGAATACTAATATAAAGATAAGATATCTGCCCATGTGCTAGAGCTACATCTAGAGCTACATCTTAAAGATGTAATAAATTTAGTTAGCAATTTTAAACTTTGCTTTGCCTGAGCAAAACATTTTGCCGCATATAAGGACTTTACACAGTAGAGGTTAAATTCATTTGACATATGTTTAATAGCTATAAAAGTATAAAAAGGCATCTAAACTGGATCTAGTTTAAAGCCTCCTTTACAATTGGTGTAGAGAAATAGGCTCTTCAAAGAACATCATCTCATCCTACAGCAAATGAAAAATAAGCTGATACTGTGTGCCTCACAGGGGAGGCAGGACCCCTCCAGTTCCAGTACCACATCTCAAAAGACATCATAGGGACAGCTTTTGTAGGTCTAGATGGATTTTTTTCTGTGCTTATAAGAGCAGAGAAAATTAAGGGGCCAGTGGTAGAAACAAATGGGTTCAGCAGACTGCAAGAGAGTGCAATCTCAGATGATGCTGGTAAATAAACTACGACAATAATTATTTCCCTGTTGGAGCCAGGGGAGGTCTCCTGGGGGAACCAGGAGGGCAGGCAGACAGGTCACTGGCTCTGAAGAGACCTTTGTCACATGAAGGAGGCAACCAAGAGAGAAGGAAGATTTTCTGAAGCTTTTTCTTGGAGATAACATGGAAGAAAGCATGAGGACTTGGGCAAAATTCAGTTGCTGACCCCCAGGATCTCCATACTACTAGGCTAGCTATCAACTGAAATGGGACATTTCTAAATCCTCTGGAAAGGTTCTTCCTTTCTGTGTGTGTGTGTATGTATGTATGCAGAGACAGAAAATATGATACTTGGAATTACGGTAGCAAGGAGAAAAAGAGGAAATAGAATGAAGAAGGCAGGGAAGAAGAGAAATGTATGGAACAGAAAGACAGGATGCTATGGCTAGGGAAAATATTAAGGAAATAACTGACTAGTGTATTTTAGTCGTATAATGTTAGTCTCTGTGTTAAAAGAGTAGCTCTTAAGGGTGCAACAGACTTAAATACTGCCTTTTTTCTTTGTCATCTTCAGAAAAAGGGTTACCAACTCTGTCTTTTTTGTCTCTCTCTCATCTCTTGTCTCTGTCCATCTCCCTCTCCTTCCCTCTCCAAAACTGACCCTGTGCAGTTCTGCTCCATTTCTCCTGAACACATTTCTGCCTGTCCTAACAAATGTGGTTAGGAGATCGGGACAGTGTAAATAACAAGCTTCTGTACTAAATGCACAGAAAAGTTCCTACCAATTTCCATACATAAAATACTGGAGGGTAAAATCTGAATCAGCTGGATTACTCCTGAATGTGGGCTAATGCTTGCATGATCACAAGCTAATGCTTACTGTGTGCTTTTACAGGGAAAGGCAGGAGCAGATCTTCCACTCACCCTGGGAGCTAGCCTTGGTTTTAGGTGAGTGACAAATATACAGTCTAGTGCATCCCATGCAGATTTAATTTAGCATTTATTTGCTGTTGCAAATTAATCTTGAACTAATCAGTCTTCATCTTGAAAGAGCAAAAGTTCCTGAAATAAAATTAATATAATATATTGATGACAGGTTAAACAACGGGAAATAGTTTAGACAGCCAAATATAAATGGTTAAATGAAAGATATGGGTTTCCATGCAACCAGTGTGATGACAATTAAAGATAGGTGTGATTAGTTGCTACAGAACTGAAAACAGCTTTTGATTCACTTTAGCACTGATTCTAAAAAGTTGCTCATTTTGATGATGTGGGAGTATATTTATGAACAGATCTGCTCATGATTTCTGATGGCCCTTTAAAGTCCATTTTCTTGAAGCAAAGTCCAGCATTTCATTTTTATTTATGGAGATATGCATGACAGTTTCTTAAAATTCTGTCCATTTCTGCTGCTTATTCATCATGATTTTCTTACCAGAGAAAGTTCACTTTAGTTATGAATATTATCTGCCATAGTTAGTAGCTATTTATTCATTATGAGGCAATTTTGGACTCATTGTGCTTGGACTGAAAACTAAATAGAGGTTTCATTACTGTTGTTCATTTTTTTAACCACAGAATTTTTAATGTAGGATGTTTTTTCAGGCCTCTCCCTGTCTGTTTATTGCCTTTTTTTTTCTCTGCCGGTCCCAGTTCTGAGTGTCTCGAAATTACTTTAAATGCTAAAGGCAAACATACTGAATATGGAAGCAACATGGAAACCTTGCTAACACTCATCTATGGTGAATTACTATTTAATATCACTGACACTTTCATCTTTGAGCAAATGACAGAAGTATAAACATACATGAGGCCAAACTTTGATCAAAACAAACAAAAAAAAAAGTGGTTTTAGTTTGTTCATTTGTTTTCCAGTTCTCCTGCTTTGGAGGAAATAGCAGAGGAATACAATAGAGGAATAGAGCAGAGGAATATTCCTCACAGCAGAGGAATACAAGGACCTGATTCTCTCCGATGTGCCAAGAAACAATTCTTGCAAAGACTACGCTTTGAAATCTTAGCCATGCAATTGTGTACCAGTATGGTACTAGAATCACCCCAGTGAACCCACTGATTCTGTGACAGCGGCAGCCTTGGCCCATTTTCCTCTTTGGAAGCCTGCTTGCCTAAGACTCATGCACAGGCACTGTTTGTGCTGGTCAGTGTGTCTGTCTGCCCCCAGGGGATCAGTGGTGAGCCCCCTGAGCAAGCTGAGAGAGAGGGCGAGTGGTGTACAAGGCATTCGGCCTCCTCCGTTGAAACCCCAAAGGGCCCCTCAGTCGGCAGGTTCCTTGGGGGACCACCTGGAGAGAAGATGAGGCAAAAGACAGAGGCAAGAGATGGCTGAACAGCACCTGTGAGAGCACTTCTGATCTGCTTCCTTGAGGTGGGACCTGACCATGACCAGGGCTGTGAGTGGCTGTTCAGAGGAGGTCCCTGATCCAAACCGTTGGAGGAATAGAAGCAAATGGAAGGGATGGAGAGTTGGCCTTTGTGTGTTTCGGGGCCCCTGGGGGTGCCCTGGCTGCTGCCACGTCTGCTCCTGTTCCCCGTGTGTCCCTGATGCACAGTTGCATGGTGGCTGGCAACCCTCTGTGAGGCAAAGCACAGAGGTGTGGCTGGGTGCCCTGTGGTGAGGACAGGCCATAGCCCCAGTGTCTTGCTGCTCCCACTGGGAGGAGGTGGCTGGAGAAAGCAGTGCTGTGCATGGGGAGTCCCGCCAGGATGGGCAGACTGGGAGTGCTCCAAGGTGAGGATCTGACTGGCGA
Organism: Apteryx mantelli; assembly: GCF_036417845.1. Taxonomy (NCBI): domain Eukaryota; kingdom Metazoa; phylum Chordata; class Aves; order Apterygiformes; family Apterygidae; genus Apteryx; species Apteryx mantelli. The sequence goes on along the minus strand of NC_089979.1, from coordinate 34,271,046 downwards.
GTGCATGAGTCTTGAGATAGGGAAAGGCTGTTAACAAGAGGCTTTATATTTGTAATTGACTACTAGAGACTCTCTGGAAACAGCTTTTGGAGCTGGTGGCCATCAGTCAAAATTACGGGATCTGCTCAATTGACCTGTCTAGATTTGAATATGAGGCATATTGATCAAATGTGTATTTTACTTAATACCTTTAATTGGCATGCTGTACTTTGACCTGCCCAACTGGTATTTAAAGGGTATTTAAACAGAAGAGTGGCCACTGGGCAGAGTTTTAGTGTCACTGTTTTTCTAGACACCTCTTCTGACTGTGGAGATCACCACCTCTGGCTTCATGTCCTACTACAAGGGCTTCTGCACCGTGGAAATTTTTTCTTGCAAGCTTCCTAGGTGCTTTTTATCAAAACGAACTGGGTCTTTTGGCCAGAAGGGAGGACTCCTGAGATCAGTTCAGGCAGGAGTACCAGGAGGGGAATGATGGCACCAAGCTGGGGCAGTAACCTCTTTGGAGACAGAGCAGATGCATGTCTGAGCCTGTACTGTACCATGTTTAGCTAAGGGGCTAGAAGAACTTCATTTGCTTCATATATATCTGTCAGTATTTGAGAACTTAATGTCACATGCAGTGACAAATTTAGAATAACTTTTCTTCTGTCAGGACATCTCCGGGAAATGGGAAATAGATTTGCTTATTGATGTTGGCTAAACTGATGTAGCTGATATAGCTAGCATATGTAGCACTAATATAAGCTATGTATTAGTTCTTAACTATTGCTTTTCAGTTTCTCTACTGCTTTTCTCAGTTTAGGCCACTTTCTTAGCATCACATCAATCTTTTTAAGCTTTGCATTTTTTAAGCTACGCAATTAGAGATAACTGCAAAGTTGAAATTTGTTGCCATTACTCTTCTATTTACAGATATGCACAGCCACAAAAATCTTTAAATGGATTTTTTTTAAATCTTATCGTTTTATAATAAACTTTTTCTTTTCCCCAGGGCCAGGAGGGTCTTGAGGTAGGAAGTTAAAACCATGTCTTTCTATTGTAAAATATGGAGATAGTTTTCAAAACTGATGCAAGAATCCAAGTCTCCCCTATTTTGGGATCACAGAATCACAGAATGATTGAGGTTGGCAGTGATCTCTGGAGATCATCTAGTCCAACCCCCTGATCAAAGCAGGGTCACCTAGAGCAGGTTGTCCAGGACGGTGGATAGATGCCTAATCCTGTAGGCTACAAAATGATTTTATATCTGTGTTTTCTCTATGTTCCAGTGAATCTTGAATTTCTTTCTCCAAAGTCCCACACCTGACTAAAGAGTAGAGCTTGTTTATAACAAAACATCATATAACCAAGGTGTTTAGGTCATATTCTAGAAATATGGGAGCTGTTCCATAAATCCTCTTAGGCAGAGGAGGTAAAAAGACACATTCTGGATTCGTGCTCCAACAAATATGCTATTGTTTGAGGCAGGCAGGGGTGACACAAGCTCTTTCTTCTGATGCATTTTATAAGAAAACAGCTGCTATAAATGCTTTGTGTTTGAACTGTGAGGATCATACTCCAATCCAGTCACTGTGTCTAGACATAGTCTAACAGTCACTGTGTTTAGACATAGTCTGAGAAAGCCTACCAGACTGAACCTGTTTGGGAGAGAAAAGCTTAGTCTGTGTCTTTTCAACTTGTTCTAATATGCTAATTTCTTCTTCAGCACTGTTAAACCTGAGGAATTCTGCACATGTGTCAGAGAGGCATCCAGTGAACTTTAGGGTCAGAAAACTCTCTGGGCTTAATTAATAAAGTCAAAGATCCCCAGGGTAAGAGAGCAGCTGGTTGGAGGTTTCTGGGATTGTTATTTTGAATTTAGGGAGACAATTAAGTCACCAGCTCTCATTTTAAGTACATTCTTTATTTGAATTGGATGCTGGAATTAAGTTTGGTAGGTGGCAACATAATCAGCTGTAAAATTGTTCTTGTCTGCCCTTTAAAAGGAAATTGAAAACAGCCAGCCAGTTTAGTCCATAAGTAATAACAATTACATCTTCATTGCCTCAGTACAGGTGATAGGCACCACACCAGCAAGTGTGGGACTCAGGATGCTGCAGACCATAGAAGAAGGGTTTGCTCTGGGGTGATCCCCAAGAGTTTAGGAATCATGGGTGTATCACGACTGGAGTCACCACACTATGAGGTTGCTGTAACCCTCCAATGAGCCCATGAGGGCTGAGCAAACCTAGCCAGCAAAGGGAAGTGACACCGCAGACTCACACTATAAGCATCTGGGTACTGTGAAATTTTGCATTGGATAATCTGTTGAACATCCATGCTGATATCCATTGATACGTGCACTGTTATCTGTTGACCATACTGTTGAGCATCCTGTTGAGCATCCTGTTGGTATCTGTACTGTTATCAACTGAGGCCTTCTGTTCTATTTTGTAACTATGTTCCAGCATTGATTGATTGGATAATGAACTAAGCCCGAGAAGGATAAAAGAAAGTAAGCTACATACCTCTGATGTGGACTCGGACTCACCGTCAGCTTGCGTGTGGAGCCAACAACCCACCCATCAGTGGGGATGCCCCAATGCCAACTGCCAGGGAGAACCTGAATCATCTTGGCACAGCTCGAGCGTGGTGAGAACAATCTGGGGAAAATTATACTGGATGGGTGGCCCATAAGGATGTGTAGAACCACTTAGCTCCAATAAATTCTTATACTTGACAAATGATGATCTCTCGAGTTCAATGCAACTAACCTCGGAATCTGAAAGAATCCCAGACACCCCTCTAGTGGTGCATCACAACAGGTTTACCACTCCAGCTGATATGCTGATGGGGTATTCAGGGATAATATTCCGACATTTTCTTAGGGCCCTGAGAGATGCCTGACAACCAGTTGTAGTGGTTCAGCATCCAGCTGGCCTCTCTGCTCCACTGTGCAAACTGTAGGTTGGCTGCGTGGAAAGTGAGCCCATATCTCACCACACCATTTAACTGCCTGCTGAATTAGCTTATGCAGCTGACGAAGGTGGTTGAGCGAAGCTGCTGAACCATGAACTGGGAATGTGAGGTACGAACATATGATCCCTTCCCTTGTCTCACTACAAAGATGATCAAGCAAAGGGACAGAGTAGACTGTTGTCATTTCTATGAGTTCCTGAAGGGTATCTTAAATCATACTGATACAGAACAAAAACAAGAATCAATTTGTGCAGAAAACAAGAGGCCAAAATTTCACCTTAAAGTTAAAGGGCTAGCAGTGCTGAAGACAAATTGTTGGGAAGGAATGGAAGCTTGTAATCCTTCCTGGGACTGCATCAGGTCTGAAACACTAAAGGAAAAGGACTCATAAGTGTGACTCCTTCCTTGCTTTTTTCCAGCTCCTCCTGTTGGCTGTCAGAAGAAAGAGAATCAGTTAGGGAGGAAGAGGGGGCTGCAGATGGGCTGCAGACTCCTGTGGACAGAGAAATCAGGGTTAGTAGGCCTGAATCAAGAGAATTTGGAGTCTGGCCTGAATCTGGAGAGAAAAGAAACAGAATAAATAACAGGAGAAGAAGCAAAAAGTGACCTTGGGGGATCACATTGAAGTGGGGAGGAACTGAATGATCAGGGTCAGATTTGGGCAAAGATGAGCCAGAGGATGGTTTTGCCTTCCTTCAACTCCCCAGCAATAACATGCTTGTTTTGTCTGCTCTCCATGTGCTCTGTGTTCATCTCCTCCATTGCAGGAACTTCTAAACACTCCTTCAAATTGCTTTAAGATTGGGTGCTGCACACATTGAGCAGTCTCATTTCACATTTTCTTATTAGAACTTCTCTAGGTTTGTCTCTAATGCCTGTCTTGGGTCATTGAACTGGACTTCTGTAGTCCAAGTATAGCATTTTGCTGAGCTTCCAGGGAGAGGACTTACAGTGGTGAAAGCTGACTCCTGCAGAAAAAGAGATAGATAGGTGAAACAAGCTTTTTTACTAAATGTATAGCTACTGTGATATCTTGCCACCTCTGAAACAAGGAAAACAGGACCTTTCGTATCTGCACTGGCAATTTGCTTTAGTCAAGCTATGTACATTCTTCTTTGACTGAAGAATAAAAGTACCTAAGGCAATTCTTAATATTTCAAATATGTTCTAAGGGCAAATCCTGGCCTTCTGAAACTGAGTGGTAAAACTCCATCCAACATTATAAAAGCTAGGACACTTCCTGGTCTTAGCTGTTGTGTGTGTTTAAATGAAATGGAAAAATCTCTGTCTTTTAACTTCAGGGTTAGCTTTTAAAATTATCAGTGCCATACTGCTGTGGCTTATATGATATTTGGAAGCAGAAAATGCTAGACTTAATGCAGATGTTGCATTCCCTTACTCTTTACTTTGTCCTTTGAATAGTTTCCATGACAGGGCACTTTTCTGTATTTGCAAGACACATGCTATTGCAAATCCAGTTTGTGTGCTTAGATGTTCTTAAATCATTTAGATTTAAATATCACTTCTAGCTGCCATTGAACCGCATATATGTAATACTTGTCAGTGAGGACAGAAAGTATGTGTTTCCACACGAATGTAGAACATGGCTTGCACACAGCCAGAATGGTTTCTAGCACCTTGTTTTTCCAAAGTAAAAGTGTGCAGCTCATGACTAATAGAGCCAGATTGTGCCATCTCCAGGAGCTTTATGCTGTATCATGCCAGCTGGTTTCTTTCTTTTTCTCCACTGAAGAAACCTGCAATATCTTAGGACATTCTTCAGCCTTCCTGAGTCTTGAAAGATCTCAGTGGCCATGTTTAATAAACCCTTTAGTTGGAAATTCCCATGGAAGATCTGGGAGTTTCAGGATATTGTATTTAATATATCAGGTGGCATTCCTCTGTCTGAGGTAGTAGTATTCATCCAATTACTCAACCAGCAGAGAGAGTTTATTTCCTGATAATGTTTCCTTTCTCTTTCTCTTCACTAAAAACTCTTATGGGCCAGGTGAACAATAGTGGTATCACCTTCTGTTTAGAGCAACCATTTCATTCTGTCTACCTAAATATTGTTTGGAATAAAGTAGACATATTTTGCTTTTTATGCTAAACTTTTTCTCCTAGCAAAGCAGTTCATCTCAGGAAATTATGGTTAAACTAAAACACCTAGGTGCAGATAGCGATAGCTCTGTAAGAATGACTGGGGCCTTATTTCATGCATTATTCAATTAGACAATGGTCTGTAAGTCAGGTAGGATACAGAGCTGACTGATGTGATTGTCCTGAAATATTGATCTTCATGGAAGGAAATACATAAGCTATTCCTCTTATCAGATATTCTTTATTTGAAATAGAAGAGCATGTAATTCAAATTGAATATATCTTTTTTTTTCCCACTTCGCCACTGTTATATAGAGAAGAGATTGGAAATTAATGAATAGCATTCAAATAGAAGGTAGGGAAATATTTTGGTTCAGGCTGAACAGAAGGTAAAACAAAATTAAATGAGATTGGAGGAGGAAGGGAGTTAAGGAAAAGCATTAATTTTGGATATATTTTGTTTTACACAAAACAAATGCTTTTGTTTTGTTTAAATATATTTGATTTAACCAACTTTCTTACTAACTTGATAATTTGAAATGAAATTTTGAAAAGATTTTACAATTTGGAAAAGAATTTCCAAAAAATGCTTGCAAGTGGCCTTTTCAGAAAGTAAGAATTCTGGTTTAATGAAAAAGAAAAAGATATTCTAAATTTTTATTTTGTTCCACAGTTGAATGAAAATGTAAATGAATTTTTGAAATGAAAAAATTCAAAGCAAGAGTAAGTATTATCTAAAAATAGCCAAAAGCCTGGTATTTAAACATGGGTTCAAATCCCAGCCTGTCTTGCTCTCAGATACTTGTGTTTTGAACCTGAGAAAACTTCTGCTTTTGTTGCTGTTACTATTTTAATGATGTATTTCTACAATAAGTCTTTTTAGAAATTTACATTTTTTAAGTCCTCATATATTCATTTGTTAAATCAGTACCATTAAAAATGGCATATGCTTTATTTGAGATCCTAATTATGATAGACATCTATGGAAATTCTATTGTCTATTTTACTGGGCTTTTCATATTTCAGAACACAGCAGCATTGTATAAAATAAAAGGCCTGGATACTGGTTAATATTGAAGGCTATCATTAGTGAAAATGAAATTACTTGGATTATGCATCATGTGCTGTTTGTTCTTACGGAAATACCAGACAAAGCAGCAGGTTTTCTTGAGAAGGGGAAAAACATGTAAACAAAGCATCAAAAACCTCACCAGGAAGCATCAAACTTATGAAAACTAGAAAGAAATTAACTATAATTGCTGGTCTACTGGGGACGTTACAACTGCAGCCACAGCCCATTAAATATTTTCTGCACTTTTAAAAGAAAACACACTTCCCCCCGCTCCAGAGTTGAGATCCACTGAAGTGGCTGCCTAGGCCCATTTTTGGTGAAGAATCCCTGTAGTCTGATATTATGCAGAGGGATAATTTATGGTATTTATTCCATTTACCTCAATGTAAAGTGGGCATGTGTCCCTGCATAAGCCTACATTACTGGAATTTGTGAGGCAAGTGGCAAGTTGTAATTTCTGCTGCATGTGATATTCTGCTTCACAGTTCTCTCAGCCTCCAGCCTCGGTCCTCCCACTGATTTGTGTCTTGTCTGTCCCACTGAATATTATGGAGCTTTTAATTTTATAAACCTGCTGGAATGAGGTGGTCTTCTTTGTAACTTGTATGTCCAAAAGGCTCACACATACATGGTGAGATGGTTGATTAGTTGGAGTCTCTCATTCTCCATGCCTCTTCCCACCTCACATGTCCGGACCTGAATCTTGCTCGTTTGCAGCCGTGAGCTTTGCACTTCCCTGTTACAACGTCTCCTGTCCCAGTGGCGGGGCTGCCTGATCTGTGCTCTGGTCACCAGCAGCTTTTGGCATTAGGAAGGGGGAACATGGCGGGGTGTTACACTACAGACCGGGACCTTGCTGTCTTGCAGGACCCTATGCTCAAAAGCTGCTGGAGAAAAGCACGCTTTTAGCTGTTGCCCCTTTTCAGTTGCTGGATTGGCCTGTTACTCATTACATGGCTTCATGTTGGGTCTATCACCCTGTGGGAAACAAGAAGATAGGAAGTTTGATTTGGGTTCCTACATGTTATTTTGCAAGGGGGAATGTTCAATTGACAGGTGTATTTCTGTTTTTTTTTTTTTCCAAGTGACTAGATGCATGCTGCCCTGAACAGTGAATAATATAGCTGGAGACTGTTTTCATATCATTTCCAACCACTAGTGTATGCTTAGACATCTAATATCCTGGGGCCAAGGCCTGATGCATAGCTCTATGCTAATGGGACAAGGGGGAGGGCTTTGCCCCTTGGTTCAGTGCCAAGCCACCGGAGGATAAGCAAGAGCAGAAGGAGTTGTGAGGGAAGGAGGCAAAACAGGGACCTCACTTGAAGGAATTGTGTCCCCTTTTCTTTATGTAAAAAGCAAATAAATATGGTGTGGCTGAGAGAAGTGGGTTGTCTTGTTAGCTTGATAACACTGAAGAAGTCATTAGGCTGTAAATAGCCATCACTACATAGCAGAAATAAGGAGTACAGGACTGTTTATCCTCTCTGCTGCCATCTTGAGAAGTTAAACCTCAGGAAAATCCTGCTGAAGCAGGATACCTCCCCTCATAACCCATGCCACGTTGGGAGAACATCGCTGCCCAGAAACTTCAGGGAATATCTGGAAACTCTGTCAAGCCTGGTAGCACCAAGCATCTGCTGAAGGCCCATGCATTACTGTTATGGTTTTACTGGAAACTCAAACTTACCTTTATATGATACAAGGTATAGTCCATGCATGAAAGCTTTCATGTTTTAGTTTACTGGATAATCTCAAGGTGGAAATGCAGAAGTAGTGGAGATGGGCAGGTATCTGTGCAAACCTGGAGTTATTCATGAATCAGTAAAGGCCATAAAGGATCTAAGCAAACAGATGCATAAACACATCTGTAACTATGGAAACTGTAACCAAAAAAAAAGTAAAACTTGGAAAAATATCATCAGTGAAACAAGGGAGGAATGTTTTAATGTATTCTATCTAAAACAATATACCCTCAAGTGAGGGTGCCCCTTTTCCCACTTACACTCAGCTAATATGAATTTGAAGCAAAGCTCCTGCTTTTATAAGTCCTCGTTATGGAAATGGACAGAAGCTCACGTAATGTTTGGCGAAACAACTAGTCCTCACACAACAACCAGTCCTCTCAACTAAACTGTACTTTCCATCCAGCAATCAAAAACAGACTACGGAAGAACTACTCCCATAAGGCAAGTATGCCTTTATGTGCTAGACTGGTGATTAATGTCCCTAAATTGTTTTTTAATGTTAGTTATGGGGCTTAGAAATATTTGCTACTCTAATAGCAAATTTTTGAAGTGAAATTTCTGAAGCTAGAAAATTTCAACTGTATCTTCTTTAAATATATGTTTACTAAAAGTTTTATTTTTGGTTTATCTAGCTCCATTTGACATTTGCTACACTGAACATAGAGTTAGAGTTCAACTCCATGTTACTAAAGATCTGAGAACTGTCTCTGCTGAACCTATGATGTTCTTTTTTGCGACGGTGTCTTCTCCACAGATAAAAACTTTGTATTTTACTGTGTGGAGCATAACGCACTCTTTAGTGCTCATCCTATTCATCTCACATAAATGATTATGACTGGTCTTTTTAGTTTGTCACATGTAAGTTCAGGTAGTCTTCAGAGTAACTTATTCCTGTGCAAAGAAAAATTCTTCAAAACTGTGGTCAGTCTGGATAGGACTACAGATGACATTTAAGCACAATATTCAAATTGTTTGCCAATTAGTTTTTTCTATATGAGAAATTCCTGAAAGTTTTTAAAAGTATTTTTATTTTTTCCTCTTCAAATGATAGTGAGAAAAGTCAGAAGGAATTGTTTCCCCATATCCAAATTAACTTTTTAAAGTTTCCTTTTTTGTTTTTGTCAATTACACTTAAATAAATCTACAAATTCTTTGCATGCTTATTACTTTGGTATCTAGAATGTGCATAAGATTCTAAGAGGTTAGCAAAACTTGCTGTTATACAGCAGAAATATCCTTAGCCTTTGAAAAGCATCCTAGTTGAGTTTTCCAGTTTAAAAGCATATAGATTTACTAGGTTACATTTGTGCAATGCCAAATATAGCTGATAAATGGCTTTTTAATGCATAACAGGATCATGCAGCCTGTTCCAGTCTTGAGCCTGCAAGCTACATAGGCCATAAACATCTTCTGAAAATTAACAAATATCCTATTAATCAGAAGAAAATATACCCCATCTGATGACTTTTCAAAATAGAAGCCAGCTTGAAGCTTCCATTAACTTTTCTCATTGTTTGTCAAACCTTCAATATAATATTAGTATGTATAATAGTGGTAAGTAATGTCCACTAAACTGTGAAAGTTTAAATGCTTAGGCCATATTCAATGTGGGTTTTAACTCAAATGAAGATTACTGAGATGAAAATCCTGCATTACTTAAGTAACCTGTCAATGTTGTTTGCTTGCTTCTCTGTTCTACTCTTTCCTTAGGGATGAGAACTAATGTAACCAGGACATAAAAATGTAAACATTTCAAACTTTTAATTGTTTGTCTTCAGGTATGGAATTTGCTGATTCACTTCATCAGTTCTTCAGCTATAAGTTGTACTGAGGATTAGTATGAAAATGTATTTTAATTTGCTTTCTCCTCTCTTCTCAGATCTTGCAAAATGTGCTGAAGACTGCCTGAATAGGGAGATTCCTCTCTGCCCTTGAAACCTCTGCAGAGCTATTGACTGTCCCCAGGCTGATACAAATTCCCTTCAGGAGGAAGGCTGGCAATGGTCTTGTAGAAGTCTAAGATGTTTGACTTTGGAAACATTTAAAACAAACCTAGTGATATCAGTATTTAAAAATTGGAAATGTTTACAAATTTAATGTAAATGGCTAAAACAAAATGCTCTCTTTTTAATTGTTCAGAATGTTTCCATTTCTTGTTTTATTTCTTCTCTCTTTTTTTGTTTGTGTGCTTTTGAGATGTGAGGGATGCAAAGCCCATCAAAACCGATTTATTTTCTAAAAGATTTAACAATGTGAAAACATTTAAATGTGTGTCCACTATTTGTGCCAAGAACAAATTTATTAGTAACAGTTCACTGACAAACAATAAATATTTACTCATGAGTACGTTGTAAATAAAAGCAATGTGTGATATATTCTTTGATGTGTTAATTTGCAAAGCCACTTGTCTGGCTAATGCTAGTCTCAATTTTAGGACACACATCAGATATCTTCCCAGGAACAGAAAGGTAATATCAACTTTGACAGCATGGAATAAATGCCGGCCTGCGTCAAGGGCCTCTGCCTTATCCCAGATGCCAGAGGATTCGGTACATAATTTAGTACATTAATTGCAGGTGTATGAAAAAGAGTTACACTTAAAACTAACGGTATGGGCATCATACAAGGTGGGATGAACTGTTTCTCAACACTAGAATGAGAAAAGAAGTCTAGTACCTCTTCTAGGTTGTTCTTTGAACCAGGGAATTAGTATTCAAATTTCATGCCACTGCATATTTTTTGGTAAAAATTCCTGCAGTGATGTATGCTTATACTGATAGATGTTTAGTGGATGTATAGCACAGATATTAATGCAAACTGAGACACTGTTGTTATATAAACTTAAGTCTTAGTACTGCTGTTTATAAATTGTGAAGTATGACTCACAGGATTTACATATTGGATTTGGTATGTTAGTGCTTTTAACATCCAAATAGAGTTCTTTCCTCTTTACCACAAGATCAAATATTATATATTTTTAATCAACACAGTATATTTGGAAGTGAAGTTTAATAATATTCACAGATTGCAGGTCCCAAAACTTTTGGTTTTATGGAGTGTTTTACACTGAATAAGTTAAAGTAAGTAAATAACATTACAGTCTGCAGTGATACCCTCTGTTAAGTCAGTGTCATTATCTATAGAAGGTGCTCATGGTCAAACTAATCTTCAAAAGTGATCTGCTGAAATGTAGATTTCTGTAAGTTGATTTGAGACACATGAGCTAGGAAAGAAAAAGTCATAAAGGTGAGAATGTATGTTGTAGAAACTGGGCAATTCAGTGAAGTGAGAAAGCAGATTTTAATGCACTGAACTACAGTGGGAAAATGGGGAGATGGGGGCAGTGAATGGCCTTGAAGCAGCAGTTTGGATCCACTTGGGAAGCAGGGACATACCTAAGACATTTAAAGAGAAGCAAAGCAACACATTTTAACAAGATGTAAGGTGTCAGGAAGGTGACTGTGAGTAGGCCAAGTGGAACAACAGGAGATGAGTTAGAGCAGAAAAAGGTAAAGACTCTAAAAAGTGTCAGTGTAGCAGATGGAAAACAAGAATCTGTAAAGCAAACAGCAATATTTGCAGATAACTTAAGATATGAAGTGAGCTTGGAGTACAAGGTGCTACCCAGGGTGTCCCTGCGTAACTTGGTGAAAGCTATGCTAGTTATCTTGACAGTGTAGCTAGATAAACCTGTAACATGTTTGATCTTTACAAGGGGACTGATATTACTTACAAAATAAGCAAAAAAAGAAGGGCCTTTTATAAAAACAGCCAAATCATTGATAAAATGATGTTAAAATGCTTTGGATTTCAATAGGTTCATCTGAATTGTTCGCTTTCTTTTCTCTCAAATGTCTAAGCTGGAAAGATCAAAACAAAATTTCCAGAAACAAAATGAAAATCTTTATTTTCTGGAACTGATGATCCAGAAGATCATGTTCATGTACAACACATGAAAGATGTGTTGTATAAAGTACTTTATAAAGTTTTTGAAGATAATTATGTCTCTAGCATTTGTGGGAGTGCTTTGCGCATTCAGTTATCTTCAGGCTGGTATATCACTGACTGATATAGAAATGTGAGGGTGGAACAGTGTCTCATAGCTAATGAAGGGTAAATAAAACAACAACCAAAGATTTTTCTCTCTCTTTTTTTTTTTGAAAAAAAGCATCTGTTGCAACATTTAATTCCCTCTCTTTTCCTTAGATTGAATTCCTTAGGGAATCCAAGGAATTTCTGTGTTTGGGTCATAGTTAATAGCAACTTAAAGGGATGATTTGAGACATGCACATTTATATCAGGCTGAAAAATATGCATATATGCATTTACTATTATTTCCAGTGCTATCCACCATAAGGTAATAAACCTTTAAAGATGTGTCAGGCAGTGCTGTGTATAGCTTAAAAGGATTAGTTTAAACAAGCACCCAAAACTTCAGACTTCTCTGAAGTCAGAACTTTTGACCTTTTTTTTTTAACTTTAGTAGACTCTAAAGAAGGGTTAGTTAAGACACATTTATCACATCCTCATATAACGACTCTTTTATTTTTAAATTAAAAGGAATGATATAGCATGTCTCAAGTATCAAAACATATTTAAATGATGACATTAACTTCTCTGTTGGTGAGGGGCACACACTGTGTTATGTCTGCATGTTTTCTGTAAAATTAACAGCTATCTTTCCTAAAGCTGTTATCTGAGTGTGACAGTGTGCTCCTTTCCCCCCATGATGTGCTCTCTTCCCCTCAACCTGACCTCCCTGTAAACAGCACGTATGCAGGAGCTAATTGAGCACAAGCCAACTAAGGCCCATCTAGCATGCAAATATGACTATGAGTCAATCATCCCCCCCCCCCCCCCCCATAAATAGGGGGCAGCCCAGAGCCCATGGAGCTCTCCTGCACAGCAGCGGGCTGCACTGCAGAACCTCCCCTTGAGCAGGGACGCCTCTCAAGGTTACTCCTCGAGGTTGAGAGATTCCTTACCTGCGACAGATCCTCGGTAAGTGATTAATAGCATGCTGAACTTTTGCGAACTTCGCAAAACTTTCCTGAGTTATATCTCTGATTAATTGCACACATAATTCCTTAGACATAAACCATTGATCAAGTCTGGGACTAAGACTGGATTCAGCCGCACCTAGGCTCCTCTCCGAAGGAGTTTAGAAAGCAAGGGGGTCCAGTCTGAACCTCGTGACTCAACGGGAGGGTCTCCGTTGCACACGCATCTGACCCTGTCCTTCACGCAGTAAATAACTGAGTGAACCTTGCCAATCGAACCTCATTAAATCGTTCTTATTTACGACTGAACTTTGTTAAATCGCTGTCTTACTGCAATAAACATAGTGCTGCTTCCCTCTTACGAGTGAAGTGCATCACTCCTTTCGTGACACTGAGTGAAGGAGAAGAATAATAAGTATATGGAAGTCTTATCCCTCTTAGGCTTTATCATCTTCAGAATTAAAACTGTGATCTATGTTACTATATGTAATAAAGTAAGGGGCTGTTGGAGCATTTTCATAGGAACACCAGGGTATTGCAATACTGGTGGAGAACCCCCAAGGCCAGTACCCTGTTTCTAACTGGTTGCAAGAATTCCTGGCAAGGTATATGGCCATACAAAGTAATGGCCACAATACTTTTCTGTGGCATTTCTATGGCCACACAAAGGTAATACCATAACACTATCATTCAGTTTCCTTTCCTCTCTTTTGGAGATCTGAAAAGGACGTCTTGCCATTCCCTATTTCTCAATGTTAAGCCCCATCATGCTCGGGGTGCTATCACTACACTTGCTTACAGGTTTCATAGTATTTTACAAGATGGATTAAAGGAGACTAGCTTTATCTCTTCTCCTCCCCCCACCCCCTTAGTCTCTTACTACAGGTAAAATTTTTGCGCCTACTAAATCCCTCATCCTTTGTGTATGGGGAAAAATCAAAACCTTTCATAAAGCAATCCTTTAGCCATAATTAATAATTTGTGCCTCAAATTTTCTATTCTGAAATTCAGAATAGAAATTAAATTGGCAAATACATACAGTATGGATTTTTTTTCCTCATTGAACTGTAGAAACAGATTGAAATGTTTTTTAATAATTTTTCAGGAACACTATTTTAAACTAGCAGCTTATAGTATTGCCAACATATTTCAGAAGCTGAAATGAATACTTTTTCTTTGTTTATCTCACTTAACAACACTGTTAAAAAGACTGGTTGTATAAAACTGTGTAAAACCTAACATCTTTCTTGCCAGTAAATTCAGGTTTGACCCTTTGAAAAGCTTCCTAGTTGCTCATTGTGCTCTGTAGAGAAAAAGAAATAAAATCAGTAACTTTTTTGTCAAAGGCATTTCATGCAAAAAAGCTACCAAAGTGAGGTATAGTTTCAAATATCTCAGCTGCTTGTTTTGCTGTCATAGGCAGCAGCATCTTCCAAATGGAAACAGATTTGACTAATTATCAGCTACAGCCAACCCAGGCAATTGATACGTTTTCAAGTATCAGTTTTAAGTATTAAGTTTTAAGTGTTAGAAAGCAACTGGAAATGTAGGAAGGACTCCCTCATAAAACATGTGCTATGTCTCAAAACTGGGTACAGGGATAAGGAAAGAGAGAGAATTTCGTTTTAAGGCAGAGAAGAAATTGAAATCTCAGAGGAGCTTCAGTCTTTAACAATAAGGACCTTTACAGGACATGACAGCACTAGGCTGTAGAAGCTGAAGAGTCTCTCCTACAAATGAATGGGATGACAGAAGTACTAAGCAAAATCCTCACTGTCCAGCGGAATCACAACAGTGTGGGGATTTTTTTTTTTTTTTTTACAATTTCATCACAGTGTTACAAGTCTGTGTTTTCAGAAATGCTTTTTATCTTTTAAAAATGTGTCTAGGGATAAAATTGACTCTGAGTTCTCTAATGCATCAAGCCATTCTATTCTTACCAATATCAAAATCTTTAAAATCATGGTAAAGGGAAAGCTTTCGCAATAAGGAGCACTGTAGGAAAAGTTCTCAAGGGTACCCAAAAAGATACATACTTGTGCCTCCAGTTGCCTTCTCAAGGACATTTGCCCTGTGTCCACAGCAGGAATCTGTTTCCCAGTGGCCAGTGTTACCCCAAAACCCCTCCATGGCATACAGAACACATGGGAGCTAGGAGAATTTGAAATACACTGGCAATGTCATGAAGACAGTCTAGGTTTGCATATGTCTCAGGCTACTTTTGCAAACCAATGTGCCTTAGGTATGTCTTATCAACAGTCTTCTGAGGCTGTTTATTCAATCCAAACCAAGGAGTCTTTTGAAAGCCTGTCCCTTCTAAAACAGATTCATAGATTCTTTGGTGACAGCCATTGGCAGGGACCAGCTGATTGTCTAACATACGTGATGAAATGTCTTGAGGAGTGCAAAGGCAAAGAACCTTACTACAGAAACTCTGCATCAAGACTATGCCTTTTGTTGAGAACTACAATGCCTCTTCTCAGACATGGTGAAAGACCTCAGCACTGTAGCCTCATTAGGATTTTTTTTTAGTGTATTTAGATAGCAACAATGTATATTCAATTTATGACCTTTTTTTTTTCTCTCTCTTTTTTAATGCAGATTCAGGAACTGTGAGTCAGAAGTTGGTCTCCTATGTAGGTTCTGATAGGCAGTGTTGAAATCATCCTTTAACCTGCTTTAGAAACAAGTAAATAATCCACCCTTTTAAAAACTCTAAAGCATATTTTTCTGACCCTGTAACTCCTTTCTGAATCCTCTCCAATTGATAAAGGTTTCTCTTGAAATGTGGTTACAATGCTGGGCACTGTGTTGAACCTTTGCTATATTTGACTCTAGTGTTTCTAATACATTCAAATGCCTTATTCCTAGCATTTCTGGGCATAACATTTGAAGTATTCCTTTTTGTTACTGTCATCTTTATTTACATTTCATAAGTTGCCAGTTTGTATTTATTTCCTGTATTACCCACGCGTTGCGTATTGGAGGGATGGGGAGTTTTGTTTTCTTGTGGTTTTCACTTCTACTCAACAGGTACAGATTTTAAACTAAAAATGCTTTCATTCTCTTGCATATGTTAAAATGTTTTCAGATAATTCCCCTTTATTATTCACAGTTATGCATTTATATTTTCCTCCTCTTTAATCTTGTGTGTGTACTCCTTCATGATAAAGCCTACTACTTTCCCATCCTATGACTTCCCTCCATAATGACTTCCTGAGGAATCATTCTACATATTAGCAAAGACTGTAACGCAGGTGTGTGCCTTGTAAACACTGCACTGTGAAGGAAAATAGATACATTTCCAAATAACACTTTCTGTCATATTTGCACCAAGGAAAGCAGGATGAATTCCTTTATTACACTCAGAAGGCAGTATATGAAAGTATTAATGGTATCCCTTGTAATTTTTTTATACAGTAATGTTCCTTGGTATAAATTTGTTCTTGTAGGAAAAAAAAAATCAGTGTCTGAAACATACTACAGAAAAAATAAAGTTTAAATTCAGAGAATTTCAATGTACCTCACTATCAAAATTCCAAGTCTATACAAGCAAGGTGAATTTTGGCAGGCTTTGTTTTTGTAACAGAGATGTTATCTAGGTGTTTCTGTAAAACTTAAAAGCAGTATTTGTAGAGACCCCAGCAAATTTATATGCTTAACTGTAGGTCTTCTTCCCTGAGCAGCTCTATACATCAGACAATCTGAAATGCAAATTTGGGATTCTTTTTCTATTACTGAGAATTAGTAGTTTTGCATGCAGATGCATCTATTGGACATCATTTAAGCGCCAGATTCTGTATTCCTTGTATATGTGCTTTGCTCATACATACACAAAAATCTACTTAAACTTAGGTTCTGGTTCAAATGCAGCAGCATTAAAACAGCTTGTTATAGAAAACAATAACACAGCTGCATATTGGTGGTCTTATTCAGCTGCTCTTATCATTCTGGACTCTACCTTGCTATACAGGTACCAATACCAATTGTCCAAACAGACCCTGTAAACCAGTGGGACTATGTTACGACCAGTATGAGGAATGGAGATAAAAGCAAGCCAGTACCTTGCACCTGCAGGACATTATATAGGATTTTCTTTTACACATAGAAAGCCTTCATTTTTCAGGGAAACTGGAATGCATCCAGCATACTAAATTAATGTTTTACTATTTCTCTTTAGAGCCTTGAGATAGACTCTTTCTTGAAAGGCTAAATGTGACATTCATTTTAATATTGTTTACTTAATTCACAATGGGTTATTGCCAGAGAAGCAAGACTTGCATGGGAGGATTTTTTTTTTCTAAATATAAAGAACCCTGCATTCTTGAGAGGTATTGTTGGAAAGTTGGAAATGGTTATGAAATACTAAGTCTGTGGAATTTAATTGAAATATTTCCACAGATTGCATAGGGCCCAGGTTTTCTTTTTTTTTTTTTTATTCACCTTGAGTTATGTTTCATTTTTCTAAAAAATAGTAATCATTTTTCCACCTTAAAGAAAGGGAAATAGAAATGAAGGGTTAATTTCTCACTGGCGAACATGAAATTGAGGCTTCTTATTACATCCATCTGGACCCATTATCAGGAACGTACATGCCAGAAAACCCTGTGTGTTATAAAACAAGAGCACTCTGCCTCTACTTTACTCATCTCTCAGTAAGCTGTTTTACAGTTCTCAGTCAAATGTCACTAAAAGTAAGCAATATAACTCTTCTCTGATGCTTGTCTCTCTCCTGCATTTCTTCTCCAGAAAGAAAAGCAAGCCGATTCATGCCCTTGCCAATTCTTTTTACTTTCTGCTAGTGTTATTACTTATACATCTGTTGTATGACGTTTCCAAAGTATTCACTACCATCAGGGCACACTGCCCCTGCCTAAGTCTCTGCAGAGACTGTCCTAGCTTTAGGGACTGCCCAGCTCTGGAAGGTGCTCATAATCCTCCTTGTCAACTGGCAAGAATATCATGAACAAATTATTTCTTTTCTGATCAGAAAAGCTCTTGACATGTCTGGGGAAGGGATCATCCCTTCTTAATTCAAACACACAGTAGGCCAACTCTAAATACACTAACTACCAAGGTCGTGTCAAATGCCATTCCTGAGCAAATTAAGGCCACAATGAAAACCTAAATGCCATCACATTTTTTTTCATCTTCTGCTCCAAGGTTTAGATGAATTTCTTCAGCTTTGCTTTCTTTATGATATTTGCACTAAATACAGACGCATTTAAAATAAACAGACAAAAAATCCCTGTCTAAACAAGAAGATCTTTACATGTGTCCTGTCTTAGGAGAGATTAAAAAAACCAGCATGTTTTCTCATGTTACTTATTGCTTTTCTAATAATCATGCAAGGCATGATAGTGAAGAGCACTGCTAAAAGACCTACATAAGATGACATCACCCAAATCTCATACCGAGTCAGAATCCACTCTAGGATCCTTTGCTCCAGGACTGCAGACATTAGACTGTGGTGCTACAACTGCTGTTACCATAGCTACATGCAGGACTAGTCCCTGTTACTTAAACAACATACTGTTGGTTTTATGAACATTATTGTTCTTTATGTCTTGGCTTGTACTGTGATTTCATCACAGCTCTCATTGCTCTTGAAGGAATATTTGATTGGGGGATTCAGTCTTCCCCTTTCTTACTATATGAACTTGTAGATTTCCCCCCCCCCCGAGTTTTTATTTTATGCAATATTGAACTTTTAGCAATCAATATAACTTCATGAATTGTATTTCTAGCTGACTGGCAATGGGCTGTAATTTAGTTGTGAATTATATATTAGGCAACTGTAGCAACAATGGAAAGAGCATACTCTTTACTTAAAAATATGGAAGAATATGTGCATAAATATAGTCATATCCGATCTGATTCTTCTATTATAAAAGCAGAATTAGGAGGCATTATTATCTTTTACAGCTTAAAAAAGCTTTATCTGTGCTTTGATGGATGAACTTTCATAGTTGCTCTTTGTAGAAGATAAGCACTGCAAGACACACTAGACTTGCAGAATTTTACTTTACACAACATTGTTCATCACTTATTAAATTACTGTCTCAAATAATTCATGTTCATTTACTCCCAAACCACATTATCTACATTCATGTTCACATTGTTGTGTGAAGTTAAACAAAACCCCTCAAAAACTATCCCCCTAGATCCATTATTTATGATTACAAGGACCATCATAAACAATAATAAGTCTATGAAGAATATTCAATCAAAATATTTCAGTTCTCCAGGAGTTATTTAATATGGAAGCAATATCACAGTGCATTTGAGGTACTGAAGGTTTGAACTCTAATTCTGGCTGCAATCTATCTTGAGATTATATACAGATGGTATCATAAAGAGTTTCTGACCTCAGTAGGAATTTTTGCATTTATAGTACATATACTTACGTTAACTATATTCAAATATCTGTAGCACCAAAATGCAAATAGCCCCGTACAGACATCAAGAAGCTTTTTTCAAGATTTACTAATGGTTAGTAACCGATTACTTGCTTCTCTATAGATTTGCTTTGAGTGTATCATCTGTTACTGAGAGAAATATCATGAATAAACCTAACAGAGGCATTAGTTTAACTAATCAGGCAGGCAAGAGTTTGAATGCTTGAAAAAAGGGGACCAGACACCAGGCTAATGGGAATTGTTTAACCTGCCTATTAGGAAAAATAGATGTACATCAAAAATTATGAGAAGATATGGTAACTTTTGTGAAAAGTAGTGTAGAAAAACAAATATCTTTTCTCTTAGAAAGGAAGGAAAGAAAACCAGAATGGTCATAATGCAATTAATGGAATAAACTGAAGTTCACTAAAGTATACTGCTCTTTTTCCTTTGATTCTTCATCATCCTTGAATAAAAGCATGCTGTTGTTCAGCTGGTATATGTTTTCCCTTGTTAGGCCAGACAAAACTTAATTCTGATAGTCTGCGCTGCTTTGCTTACCAGAGTACTACTGAACAGAGGAAGTGTTTCAGCACAGCAAGTACAGAATAATAGGGTCTTTTCTTTCCTTTGATTTGTAACCCTGAGGCTTCATCCTTACAGGAATCTCTTACCATTACCTGATGATTTCAAGATACCGCTGAATCCGCAACTATTCCTGTCCTAATTATATATTTGTTTAAACTTCTCTTGATAAAAGAATGGGAAAAATGTCACAAATTTACTAGTAAGGGGCTGATTTTATTATTCCTTTATGCATTTTATTTTTAAAAACTATTATCATACATCTAAGCCTGCTGCAAAGCTGCTGCTGCAGTTAGAGAGACTTGCAGAATTTTGCCCTGGGGCTTTGCAGAGCGCAAGGGGTTGTGGTGCCAGTGGAAGAGTAAACTGGCCCTTTAAGCAAGCTTATCGTGAAACGCCATATTTTCCCCAGAACACTGTAGAAAGTTTAGCTATTGATTAAGTACTTTTCCTCTTGTATTTTTTTTTAATCTACTTGTTTTACTCTTAAAATCTTATTGTAGTTCCAAGCTCCTACTCTCAGTTCTCATTGAATAACCACTGAATAGCATAACATCAAAAGCCTTACTTGACTGTGAGTACCAATGCTATAAATCTGCAAATCTTGGTAGTTAGCAAACTGGCATGAAGGATAAAAAAATCAATGCTTGGATGCCTATTCTATAAGCTGAAAATCAATGCAGTCTTTGTGTATGCTAATGTATCATAAATAGGGAATAAAATATAAAAGTTCAAAATCATGTGACTTTTATTATTGATTACCAGCTGACTAGGAGCCAGTGGGAAAATTAAATAACTGATTATAAGAAAAGATAAAATATACTCAATCTCTGGTTTGCTTTCTACATAATGAATTACATTTTAAATAACCAGACACTGTATTTTACTTGTGGTTTAATTTCCTATACTTGGAGCAGAGGGGCTGGCAGTAAGCTGTGGTCAAATCTGTACCACTGTATACATGGTTGTAAAAACCTCTTTTCTGTTGGAGAAGGGGAAGGAGGAAATATCATACACCTAATATTTCCTTCCAAACTGAATCTAACATCCAGCTATCTTAGAAAAAAGCCAAAGACAGGAGTCAAAACATACCTAACTTTGAAACCTTTCTGTCTCTGAGGGAAAAGTTTGCTTAAGACCCCTCTTTATTCACAGACTTCAGGGTGGACAGTTCTGTGATAAAGGAGTTAAACAATATACGTGCCATCACCCAAAGTTAAAAAGCATTTCATTTGAGGCTTGAGATCACCTCAGCAAACATACACTACTGGAAATGAGTTTTTTTCCAGATTTCTACAACTGATGAACAGCTTGAGGATTTTTTACTGAGGTAAATTTTGCAATGCCTTCATTTCTCTATCATCACAGAAGTTTACATGACTGACTTGCCCTGGAACTAATAAAGCCTGAGGGCAAACTGACATTGGATTTTCATTGGAGATCTGGACATGATTTATCATCTTAAGAACAGGCTTTAAAAAGTATGGTGCTTAAGTCAATCAAACAATTTTGTTTAACTTTGAACATGTTTAAATCATAGAACACTGCTTATGTCAAACCAGAAAATACATGGTACAAAGCAAATATTGTATTGCAGTATATTGAGGAGTCTGAACCACTCACGTTCTCAATTTCTTGCATACAGTATGAACTTTTAAAAGCAAGGAAGAAGCAAAGCAAGCACAGATCCATTTCACTTCCTTACCAAAATTACCAGTTTGTGGATTGTACTATGGAGAACACTAAATACTTCAGTGCACTGTGAGGCATGTTTGCCAAGGCAGTCTGACAACTATTTACCAGGCGTGATTGTGGGTAACACATAAGTACATGAGAAACATGCTCTTCTTATGTCCCGGTCAAATGCAAAACTGCTGCATTACATGGTTTTGGAGTTTCTTTGTTTCTGTAAAATAACAGTGACAACTGATGTATTTAGTCAACAAATGAGCCTGGAAATGCACAAGGGAAGAAGGATTTTTTTTTTTTTTCTTTTACATAAACTTTAGTCAATCATCTGCATTTTTTTGATATCTCTTTGATTTTTCTATCTTTCAAATATAGTCACTTATTTTTAATAGAATGTTTGTCTCCCAGTAGAAAGCCAGACTGAAGGATGACTAACTTGTTGGGTTTAGCTGCAAGGTTAGACCTTGATCCAATAGCACAAGTGTAACCTGCATAGTTGTAAGAAGGTTTGTGAAACATTGTCAGCCACTTGGGTGGATCTGGTAATGCGTATCTTCAAATCCACAGAGTGAAATAAGAAGCCATATTCTTAGCCTTAAACATGCTTAGAGACATAAAATGAGGATGGATAAAAATTGCTGCAGTCCTTTGGAGGGTCTCAGATTTTCCACAAAAAAAAAAATCCTTTAAGAATGCTTCTGATTGCATCTCTTTTTTAATCAAGAGCTAGTCTGATTTTTTTTTAATCTTAAAGATTAAAGTATTTGTCCTTAAAAACTTTTTTTTCCATTTAGATTTTTTCTTGATTTTTAAAGAACTACTAACAATGGAGATTTTCAGTAATTAAAGTATGTTCAAAAAAAAACCAACCAACCATTTTCTCAGGTAAAATGAAATCCTGTATTCTGTACTGCATGCTTTCATTAAAATGAATTGTGTTAACATTGAAAAGTAGTTCTCTAGATAAAAACAAAACAATAGCAGGAAAATGCCTTTATTTTGAACTGTTTTCTGGAAAAATCAGTTCATGCTGTTAATCACACTTTATACTCACTACTGTCTTCATTCAATGT
The DNA here is from genome assembly GCF_036417845.1 of Apteryx mantelli. NCBI lineage: Eukaryota > Metazoa > Chordata > Aves > Apterygiformes > Apterygidae > Apteryx > Apteryx mantelli. Next base: position 34,248,420 of record NC_089979.1, on the reverse strand, counting down.
AAAAGTGATTGCTCGGTGTATTTTCAGTAATGTCTTCTTCATGGTAAAGCATTACTGTGGGGTGAGATTATGTTTACTAGATAATTAAATATTGACTGAATCTTTAGGTAGCTCTGATCCTTGTTACAAATATTATTCAGTAGTATGAATTATGCTATTACCAGGGCTGCCACATCTTGGAATTCCTTAATTCAGCTTCACCTTGGTTTTCACAGCTACTTACTCATACTGCAAAACCATACCTTTAGGATCCCCCAACAAACATGCTTTTAGCAACTTAGCAAATTATATTATCCTATAACTTCTATTTGTAGAAGCATACTGATATATTTATAAAAGTGCATGCTCTTTGGCTGGTATCTGTTGGTATTTATGCAGAGGAGGAGTTAGTGGGTATACTGACCCCCCTCTTCCCATGTTCCCTCAGTGCATTTGGGGTCAACGGGAATTGGCTTGTGCATTCTTGTATTGGAACTGTTTCTTAGTCCCTTTTGCCACTTGAATGTGCTTCAGAGTATATTAATCATTGTCCTGATTCAAAAAGCAAGCAGACCCTCAATGAATGTGTCTTTCATGTATAACCGACCTTGTTGATAAACACAGACAGATTTTACAAGCTTGGCGTTAACAGTTCAGTGAGAGCAGGCCAACAGCAATATTTGAGCTTCTCTCAAATTGCCTCTCTGTCTTGGAGGCAGCTTCTCATAAACACACAAAATTAATTTATTACCTCAGTATTCTCTTCTGTGCTGTCTAGGATTTCTAAATCATCTGAGAATGGTTTGCTAAACCCACTACTTGTTGTGTTGACCAGCAGGGATACTGGTACATATTATGCATAAACAAGTAGCTTTTCTAGGTTCGCAGTATAGGAGGTGCTGCTCTTCCAAGGCAGTAACTCAGCATTGAGGTGAGAACTGCTGTGTGAGTGAGAGCAAACAGGCAGCAAGATTTATTCTGCCAGGGACTGTCAACAGTGTCTCACTGTTTCCTTGTACGCTGTCATTTGTCTCTTGCTTTCTGCTTACACTGCTAAGTGTTGAGGGCCAGAAGCTGCCTATTTATTTCTTGCGTAGGTATGGGTGCTCAGTGCAGACTTGATCCGTGACAGAGATTGCTAATTGCCATGGACTGGAAATAATAATTATAACGAAAGAAGAACTCCTTAAGCAGATGGATCTGATATCATAAGACAATAGGTCTTTCCTGAACTTGTAGCAGATCTGCAGGCTGCAAGCTAATGACAACAAACTATGCTACATAGGTGGAGCTGTATAGAGTGCACAGTCTTTAAGTTTAAAAGCATAGGGCTCTTCAATCTGAGGCCTATGTTGATTTTATTATTATTATTATTATTATTATTATTATTATTTTCTCTTTGTCAACACTGTCAAAGAGCAGTTGTCAGGCTGCTCTGTTCTGCAAAGGCTGTCATCATTACACACACCAACTCCATACATTGAAAACTTCCTTTTTACATATTTCTTTAATAATGCCAGAAGAAGACATTGTCAGACTCCAGAAGAGATCTCTTTAGCAGGGTTTTGAATAAAAAAGAAGAGTTAGTATTAATATGGTAAAAGAAATTCCTAAGACAAGTTAGAAAATTTTAAATGTACAATTTTTGCTTCTCATTAGTTAATCATATAAGAAAGCAGCATTTACTGTCCCCAGCAGGTGTAGGTTATAATTGGCTTAATTTTTAAGAAACAGATTCTGAAACAAAATTACTTAGAGCTAGTGATCATCACAGATCTAATCACCCACTTTTCAATGATAAGCTGAGTTTCTTTGACTGTCTTCTGTAATATAATTATAGAGGACCAAAAATGTTTCCTTTTTATGTATAATGAAAAAGAGAAGGAAACATTTTGTCCTACAAGACATACTTCATACCTGATATGTTTCTGGGCCTGAGGATAGGACAAGCCAACAAACAACAAATGATATTCGCTAGCCAGAGTGTGACTCTTCAAGGCAGCTACCGTGAGCATTTTAAGGTGTTCCCCGTGAGATGCACACTTCCCTCTGTCTTTGTACCTAGGTACTGTTATAAGTCTTGCACAGGGGTCTGTAGTACACTGAATATTTTATAGGCTTAATGCATGAGGAAAAAAATGTGTGGGATACTTTTAGTCCTTTCTCTTTTCACTGTACTCCTCTGTAAGAGGAGCTGAGCCTTAACTCAGAGCTTACTAGAAAAGTTAACTGAGAGAACCTATGCAAACAATATATTTAGTGTGGGTGTCTACCATATGATATCACACAGTTTCCATTAACATAGCTATCAAGAAAACTAATGTAGGCTGATTTCTTTTTCATTTTCTAACATCACTTCCAAACTTCAGCTTTGGCACCTCAAGCAAGTAATAACAGCTGTTAGCCTGTCTGGAAACACATTTGGCTTTGACAGGACTGTTGGATGCCAAAGCAAAGAATATCTTTTGTCCCCAGTGATATCTGGGTCTTTGCTTTGCTCTTTGCCAGCTGCTAAGAGGGAAAATGGTAAAAAAGTTAAATGATTTTTGGATCTAATGCAACATGATCTTTCTTCTAGAATTTTATGTTAAGCAGTTTAAAAACAAAAGCACCTTAGATAGCTAAAGGAGAAGGAAGAGGCTATCTGTGTGAATATTTTGTTTCCACATTTTGAAAGGCATTAAAAAAATCTAACATATTGCTCTATAGTGATCTTCTAACAAGAAGAGAGATAATTTCTCTTCTCTACCATAAGGTCTCTGCTAGTTTCTTCTGTTAACACATAGGAATGTAGTTTCATTTCAAAAATCTCCATGGGAAAAAATGTATTATGTAATGGCGCAACTGAAGCGATCATGCTGGAGCAGGAGCTGACATGGCTGTTCAAAGAAATGCAAAGATAAACAAATATGACTCCCCCCGCTTTGTCTTTATGAGCTGGATACAAATTCTCGCAAGTCAGTTTTACCTTTCTGAAATAATCTCTGTGATAGTTGTGAACCATCAGTTTCTGAAATCTAAAGATGTCAGTGTAAAAGTCCATGCTGCACATTGCTTCATCACTTATCATCCTAGCAGAAGCATGCAGCTAACATGTTCCTCTCATGATCCTGAATTTCCACTCCAAGGATTTGGAAATCAAACGCCCATTCACCACGCAACATAATTACCAAAAAAGTCTCAGGTCCCTGTTCTCTGACTCTATTTTTTCTCATGTTTCCTACATACAACTGTTACTGAGGAAATGAAAATTCAAGAGTTTCCTGAATATACATTTGCTGAAGTGCATATTAAGTTGGTTCATGCCAGCTCCTCTCCGAAGTGTATTTTTTGTGTAAAGATTATAGTTGAGTAGATATTGTCACATTTTAGCTTTCCAGAAATGTGTACCACCTTTATGAATAATTCTAATACATTGTTTTTTTGTTGTTTAATACCATAGTTTTCTTTTGCTTTAGTTTCCTCAGCTTTTCAGTAAGTTTCTTTCTTCCTGCTGTTTGATGTGATTATTGAAAATGCCTTGAAGACTGCATATTTCAAATCGCCAGCAAGCTACTGGCACTGAATAAAAGATGATAAACATGCTAAGACGGCTTCTTTTCTGCTCATTCTAACTCACAGCTGTAAGATCCTTTCAAGCCTGCATTAAACACTCACTACATGTGTTGGCCAGACACTCGAAAAACCTATTAAAGGCTCACTAATATCAGTACAGCTTATTCTTCTGGAGATATATATTTCTTATATATATATTAAAAAAGCTGTTATCCAAAAGAAACACTTTAAAACTTCCACTGTTAGTTCCAATTAGAAATGGCTAAAATTGGGTCTCTTTTCAGTAGTCTTTTGTAACTCAAAGTCTTTCAACTTCCCTTCTGTTGTAAAATTTAAATTTAGGATGTTATGATAAATGGTTAGTCTTATAACTATTAAATCAAATGGATATGGGAGTAAAGTCAGAGATTTTTAATTGTTTTTGAATAAGCAATTAGTTTTCAGGGAAAGAGGTCTGGTTTTCTGAGGTAAAATGGATGCAACCATAAATCTGTATTCAGGGACTACTTACAAAGGTATTACAAATTCAGTTAACACTCTAGCCATATCTCTACAGACTAATTCTCCTGTGCTTCTTCCAAACTTTTCTCCCCTTCTGCTTGTGCTCCCTTCTCCAAGCTCTATGAGAATAAGGTGAATATACTGTAGTAACAATTTATTACAGTAGTAAATTGTTACTACAGTATATTCTCCTTATTCTTCAAAAATTCTCTCATCTACTTGACTTTTTCTAAATGTTCTTTATTAAAAAAAGAAAAGGTTTGACAATGCTTTACCTGAGCATTTCCTTAATGCTGGAATGGGAAGAAGTATAATTATAGTTTTCAGTTTTGTTTAATATTAACATATTTAAATAAATTCATTTATCCATGGTAATGCATGAGTTGAAAATAACAAGGAAAGAAAGATTTTTTTTAATAACTTTCCCTTTTTAAAAATTTTCCTCTTTCCCAACCCTTTCCCAAAAGCATATATATGGGAAGACAATCTTTTTAGACAACTGTCTCAGCTGTTCTCTATTTTGACATTTCTAAATCAATTTGAGCACAGCTTTCAATACTAAGAAGTTATTTTCCACTGAGTTGAGCCTCATTCACCTTTATTATTGGCAGAGTGACTATCTGGAGGAGGGAGAAACATGCTTCTAAATGGATTTTGTACTGGGAGAAACAGCCAGTTGTCATGATTACAGTTCAGCTTTTCCCTTTCTCATGACGTGGCAACTTTGTAACTTGCATTTTGAACTTGCAGCTACATTTAGGTGCTTCCATGCAGGCAGCAGTTTGGGAAGACTTAGCTATGGGCTTAAGTGATCCTATTTGCCTAGTATCATTTTTACAGGAGGGATTTCATAAGCCAGTTCCTCTAGCACCAAATTTACAAAAGTACTACAAATTCAGTTAACACTCTAGCCATATCTGTACATGGTGCTCTTCCTCATCCTTTCAGGTATTTCAGTAACTCAAGCAATTTTCAACTTTTGCACATATCTTCTCTTAGCTTGCTAAGGTCTGGTAGTAAGGACACTGGATCTAATCAGTGAATTTGGCTTTTCTTAATATCAGCATGTAACATCCATGAAGGGGAAGTCCTGCACTTGGGACAAAATAATTCCATGCAACAGGAAAGGTTGGGCACTGGCTGACTAGGGAGGAGCCCTGCAGAAAATGCCCCATGATCCTGGCAGGCAGCAACTGAAAGTGAGGCTGCCTGCACCCCTGCAGTGATGATATTGGGCTGCATTAGCAAGAGTGTATCTGGAGGTCAAGGGAAGTGGTTATTTCTTTCTAGTCAGCATTTGTGAGGGTGAACCTGAATGACTATGTCCAGCTTTGTGTCTTGTTCCTTCCCAGTATAAAAGATAGTGAGAAACTGGAGAAAATCCAGCAGAAGGGCCCTAAGGTGGTTAGGGGCCTGTGGCATATGATGAGAGGCTAAAGAAGGTAGGTTAGTTCAGCCTGGTAAAGAGAAGTCTAAAGATGATGGAGCATAACTGTAGTCTTCAGCTACCTAAATGCAGATTATAGAAGACTCACTCCTGCTTCAGGAGTCCAAGACAAGAGCTAATGGCCACAAGCTGCAGCAGGTGAATTTCTGACTGGCTATAAGGAAAAAAAAATCAAAATGAGAGTGGTTAAGCATTGGAACATGTTGTGCAGAGAGGTTGTGGACTCTCCATCCCTGGACACTTCCAAAAGTTGACTGGATGAAGCCCTGAGCAACCTGATCTAACTTTGAGGCTGGCCCTGTGAGGGTGGGTTGAGGGGTAGGGGAGCTGGACTACAGAGGTCCCTTGTAATCTAAATTAGTCTGAGAATAAGTTAAGCAGAAGGGATCTCTGTTCTTTCCCAGGAAAGTAATAAATGGCAGCATTCAGTCACTCTGATAAGGTCAGTGAAAGCAATAAATGCTTTCTTAGAACTGCTAAAAATGAATTAAACACCACCTTCAGCTAACGCAGTGTTTGAACTACCACAATCTGACAAATCTTTGCCATTCTTTGGTGGGTGACACTTTTTGGCTGAGCCAATTTATTAGATAAATATATCAGTTGCAGGGCTGAAATTTGTTCAGTTTAGTGATACTTCCCTGAAACATATATACCATCCCTTCAGGGATGCCCTATTAGTAATCCATATACTATACTTAAAATTAATTTGTCTCAGAGTTGAGGGTGTTTTGTGAATTTTCTGTATTCTTTAAAACCATGATGCAGGCACTATTGTATTGCATTATGCTATCACTTATGGATAGAGATGTTCATTAGATGTAATCTTGACCCTGTTGAAAAATGTGTCAAAACATCCCCACTCATTGCTCAAAGAACTTCACCCCAGTGTTTCAAGTAGTTTCACTAATACATCAGCTCCAAAGGCTTGCTGCTCATTTGGTGACTATTTCACAATATGAGAAGCAGGGGACCTTTGCTGAGAAGAGGGGAAAAAAATAGTCAAAACAGGGTGCTTGTATACGTTTCCATATCTTATGATCCTTCCATCTTCATAAAGTTGTAATAACAAGCAGTTGCTACAGAAAAGAGAGGAGAGCAGGAATGGTATCTCAGAACTGATCCTCAGGTGCTTGAGAGAGCAAATTTGGTGAAGGATTTTGCCCTGTTGTCAAGAATGAGGTTTCCGTGAACCTATGCAGCTTGATGCAAACTCACTATGCTTTCTAGCCCTTTATGTGTTGGAAAGGCTATGTTAGAGTTAAGATGCTCTCAGCATATTCATAGATTTATTAGTAAGGCTAAGGTAATTCTCCAGGGAAGAGCAGTCAGATGCAGATATTAGAAAGACAACAGATGCTGCTTTTCATACCCCAGTACTACAGCTGGTAACAGTTTATAATTTCTGAGGTCAGGCACAATGCTGAACTGAAAATAGCGTCAAACTGTTGAGTGGTATTTTATATTTTCCCTAGACAATATATTTGGCTAGTCAGTGATTATCTCTAAAAACATTAGGAGACAGCATTAAATCCAAGAAACAAATATCACACTGACCAGTAGGTTTCAAGCCCACTGTCAGAAATTTAATTGGAACAGATAGTAAGAGAAAACTATATTAAGTGATTTTAGACTTCTTCCTACTGTTCAAGAATATTCCACTCAGTAGTGATATAAGTTCAGTATTCTCATAGTATTGAATCCATTATTATTTTTTTCCACAGATATGCTAAATACATCCATTTAACTGTTATGACATTCTCTGTGGGAAAAGGAAATACTGGAATATTTAGGATCTCCTCAATTATATTTCCTCTAACAGTCTTGAGAACTGGATCAGGTAATTGGACTGTAGATAGCTCCAGGGTGCTTATAAATGTTAGGTCATCTTCAGACACAGGTAAAACCACTAGTAGCATGGGAATGTCTGTTCTGTGTTTCTAGATTATCAGTGTTCAAGGGCTCTGCAAGTTTTTTTCATCACTTTTAATGTACATACTTGTAAGTATGCCTACAAATTTAAGTGTGCTTTTGATAGCCACAGTATGTAGGCCCAGTATACATAACTCAGTCAGACTGTGCTGCATGAGTGTTGAGCGCCTGGTTTTGGGCAAGTAATGTTGAAAGAGTTCTGGTCTGAAAAGAACACCAGTGAGTTATTTATGCTATGAAAAAATAAATATTGTCATGGTTATTAATTAACACACAGAAGAGAAGTGTGGTGGATTGATGGCACGGACTCAAGACATGGTGCATCTTGAGACATTTATTGTTTGTATCTGAGCATATTTATACTAAGAAGTTAGCCGCTTCAGCGGTTTTACAGATACACTTTGCTAAGCCAATCATTATGCAGATTATGTCACAGGTAGCCAACCATTACACTGATCACGCATGCAGCGATCATGTCTTGTTCGCTTCTTTGTTGGAGAAACGCTGACTTGTTCTTAGCCTTGGTTCCCACTAGCTTCTGCTGGTTTATCTGTACTTTCTCAAGATGTATCATTCCCAGCTGCACCGGTGTCCTTGGGTATGCTTGCTCCTGCTGAGACTCTTCTTTGTTCGAGCTAGCAACAATTTCCCCAGTTCCCCTTTTCCCATGGCGTGCAACTTTCCTCCAACTTAACCCTGTCATGACCCTCCACAGATAAGTGTGGATGCTCTTAATCATACCGACTGGCTTTACTTTAAGATCAAAAGGATGCTTATTTTAGGTAGTTTTCAGTCATTTGTTTGTTTTGACTGACTATAAAGCTGGTTAGGACTCATAATTCCCTCATTGTTAACTGTGATTCATGAAAGTCTGGAGTATTTCCAGATATTAGTTTATCATTATTGTTTATATCAAAGTGATATAACTTAAATATACCACACAACCCAGTCTTAGAAGTACTTGTAGCAATGCAGAGAAAATAGATTCTGAAACTTCCCACAGTGTTCTTGCATAATTATACTTAGGTGTTCAACTTACTCTTCCTAAAGTAACATATTCATGTGTACGTTAACTTTAGTCTCTTTCTTTCTTCCATTGCAGTCAGAATTAACTTCAACAAAATACCACAACATCAACATGTTCACAATGCAAAATCTTTCTTCTTTCAATACAAAATGTTTATTTTAAAGTAAGCTTTTATTTGTTGAAGCTGGTATTAGTTGTCATTGGGGGAAAAAAAATCCAACACAGTATCTAAAATGTAAACAGTGTATAGCTTATGAAATGTACTATGTTCATCTGGTATCTGTTAAAATTAATGGAGTCTTTTAGACCTATGAAAGACTACTAACATTTGCTTTGGCAACTGGATTAGATCCTAATAGGCAATGCACCTTATTCAATTTAGATCACAGAATCACATTTTAGATTATATCTGTTAAATTCAGCATTTACATATCTATATGTCACGTAACATCTATATTGTCCCTATTATATAATCCATGTCCATGAGTCTTTGTGCTCTCTTTATATAAAATAGTAGTTCAAGCAAATTCTTGGCAGATTTGTCACCTCAGAATTGAAATCTTATGTGGGTGTTTGAAGTTTGAAATGTGCATGTGAAATTATAGTTCTGTTTCATAAGCTTGCAGTAGTACTGCTTGGTCCAGATTCCTTATTAATTCTGACATTCAAGAATATCTACCTTTGACAGCAGTCTCAGCAAAGATTGGTAAAACAGGAGAAACAAAACAGAAAGCTCTTTCTGTTTAATCTAAATATTTACAGTGCTATCACTGTAAGTTATCAAAGTTCAAGTTATAGGTCATATTGGGTAGATTAGCAAGAAAAAAACCCCAACAGTTTAGGCCATCACTTCAGAATAGTTCTCAGTATCAGTATAGAGATTTTCTTCTCAGTTGTAACAATTGTGTCACATCATAAATATCTAATAGAACAAATATATGCACCTAATAACCAAAATAATGGAAGTGTATGAAAACAAGAACAAAATATTTTGATTTCAGACAAAAATAGCTGTTAGATTCTATAAGGGGACTGAATCTTTCAGTTCCAGTTTCATGGAAATGGTAGAAAAGGAAGAGTCTGCAGAAAAATAGCAGCACTGATTTCCAACACCCCAAACTAACCAACAAATGATGTTTTCCCCAGTCATTTGTTTGACAGTAATGGCTGCAGCAGTTTCATAACTACAAGTTTGAGATACCAATCAATACAAAATCAATTCAATACAAGTTGGAGATTCAAGTTTGAGAAACCAGTGCCACTGGAAATGGTGTTACTATATCACAAGTCACAGATCAGAAATCTCATGCCATTTAACCACAAAACTGTAGAAAGAAGAGGGCGTACATGCATGCAAAGGCAACTTTCCTGTTTTGTCATCTGTAAAACTGGGGGATTATTAATGCTTTAAAACTTATGGATGAAAAACAATGTTGAGCTTAGCATTATTTTATAATTATTTATAAATGTTTCTTGTTCCATATCTAACTTGCCACTACACCTACAACAGCATTAGGTCAGGAATGTCCACACCACACTTGAGTCACTACCAAATAATGACACAAACCTGTCTTACCATATTCTTATTTCCCAGGGATAGTATCAATTCTTCCTGCTCCAAAGTATGACTCCTGTTGAACAGTTTTAGGTTTTTCTCTTTAAGTCTATGATATAATGCTGATGTTGATAGGCAACAACCTGGGTAAAAGGCAATTAATCCCAAGCAAAAATCCCTGAAACAACTCATTCACTATCTGGCCAGTGATCGACTGTGGCTTTATACAGCCTCTAAGCAATAATATTTCAGGCTCAGCAACTCTTGCTGCCATGAGAGCAGGCTTAGATCCCTCACTGTTACACGCACCTGTAACATGTTCATTCTCCACGCTTAGTCCTTTAATCTAAAATGGAGTCTTGCAGTGAAAAGAGTTGTTTTCTGCTAGGCCCCTAGGAAGGCAACTGGGGAAGGAGGATTGACAGGCAGCTTGAAGAAAATATTTGTTTACTACAGTTGCACAGTAGTAAGAACTCATGCAGTTTTATTTCTAAAGCAGTGGGGAGATGTACTTTGTATTACTGCCTGTGTTTTGAATATGATTTTTGCTCAGACTACCTACATACTGCTTGCAGATGCTAAGGTCCAGCTGATGGTGCCTCAGGGATGAATCTTCTCTTACTTAAACAGGTGCAAATCCTTTGCGTAAATTCCAATGTCTTCTGTGACTTGACAACAGGACAAAACTTACCTCTGAACAGAGTAAAAGCAGACCTTTGACATTCCTTGGGACTGCTTCTGTAAGGACTGCTAACAGACTTTCTAAATAGCATGTGGCTTGAAAAGATATCTGTGTGTTCTGAAGTTTCACTTCCTTTTTCAGGAAGAGAAATGTGTGGAAATGTTTATTTTGTTTAACAGATTTCATTCTGCCTTTAAGTTTATTTAACTGAAAAGAATCAACCCTCTTTTCAGTTTTCCACGTAACTTTATTTATAAATTGGCAATTTTAATGGAGTTCGCTATTAAACGTGTCTGGGTGCGACATTAAAGAAGCCATTCACACCATACTGTTGTGCTACAGTAGGAATGAATTGTCACATGTGAAGACCTCTTTGCACTATCAAGGCAGCTTATACTGCTCTTTGGTACTCAGCATATTACCCCACTATGCTAAAACCAATTAAATGTTAACGGTATGTTAACAGAAAGGCATGCTTTCATTCATATGTTCTTGATTTATATTCACTGCAAAAATCTAAGGTAATCTTGCTGCTTGTCATTGGCCCTAGAACAGGTTTCATATAAAGGAAGTGCTGTCTTTAAGAATGATTATTGCTTCACATTGTATTACATTCTTTGAGAAGTGAGTATGAAACTCATCCCAGTTGCATTTCTATGAACTACTGGTTCTTAGCTTGTCAGTTTCCACACCCGAATAGCATACAGAATTTGTGTTAATTAGGGGAGGTGCTGATATCCAGGAAAAGGAAAGAAATCTGCTTTGCTGATATACTTACTCCTTTTATTGGTCTTCCAAAGAATTGTCCATGAGGTACTGTAGAGAAAACTGCAAGACCATGCATAGCAGATGGGGTCATTCAAAACACCTTCAAACATTTCAAACAGTCTTGAATTAAGAGTTTTGTGCAGTATTTTGGGTTATTGATGTTTAATTTATAGTAAAATGCCAGCCTGCCAGAAATTCTGGCAAAATAGACTTCAGTATCACCTGATGTTTGAGAAGATGAATACAGGAGAAGCTAGCTGGACAGACAGGAAACTGGGCAGCTAGGTGAGATTTCCTAGTTTGTTTGTTTTTTTGACACATTCTTTGACTAATGAAACTTTTTTCTATAACACACAAATGCTAGAGGGTATCAGCTCATATGAAGACCACAAGGCTTGACAGTTTGATGAAGAAGAAAGTAAAGTTTATCACTACTGTGAAAATCAAATATATTAAAGATGCCTTTGACACATTCTGCTTCTTTTCACTGCATGCATTCACATTGAATATTTTGAATTGTAAGCTGCACATATCTTTTCTAAATTGCCAACCTTGCAAAGATAGAAAATGGTAAAAATGTCAGTCTGTTTTTATTCTGGTGCTATCAGCAAGAAAACAAATGTCCATTGAGGGAAACCGACCTCTGCTACAGTTCTGAAATTTCCTTTGTTTTCTTCCAGTTGCAGAATTCTAATGGCAGGATAATGGCAACAACAGGTAGAAATTAAGCCCACGAAGAAAAATTAGCATGGTGACAGTAAGTGCCACCATATGTCAGTTGTGAGGGTCAGCTCTTACAAGAGAATTTACCTGTCTAAAATGAGGTCTAAATTCTCTCTGCAGTGAGCTGGGGGAAAACCAGTAACCAGAAAGAAGGTCCACAAAAGGCAGCATACTGAACTGAAGGGATTGCTAAACCAGCTGATAAGAAATCCCAGACAATGTATTAGAAATCCTACCTTATCCTTGATCTAAATATTTACCTGAGATTAAATTCACAGCACTAAACTCCTTCTGCACTTAGAGGTTTAAAATGTTCCTTTGAATGTCCTCCACTCATTCTTTAAAAACAACAGTAACACTTGTTGGCAAAAGTCATGTTAGACATTTATACTGTAAGCATTTGTCAAAAGTTTAGCACACACATCCAAGCAGCATGAAAGCTCTGCTTTGTGCTCTTTGGGCATTATCTAGAAGAGGTGGTGGCCACCACCACCCATGCGAGCACTCCAACTACTAGGTGAGGTTGCAGTACGAAGCACTATCCACCCCTTCTGCTGAAATTGGGCCTTTTTGCTGCAAAGAATTCCAGATCAATGGAGTCAGAAGGCAAACAAGTAAAAGGGAGCTAAAATGGAGATCAGTGATAGAGCCATTCATGGGGGAAAGGGAACAGAGCTGGGTCTGGCCCTTGGGTTTTGTCCAGCAGTGTTCATGAATTTTCTCCAATAACTCTTTAGTGAATAATAAATACTACATATTCTTCCCAGCTGAGAGCCTTGATCAATGGGCTGTGTTGCCAGACTTATTCTTGCTTGCTTTTTCTGTCTGGGAACAAGAATTTTGAGTTTCTTTTGCGCAGTTTCAACAGGAGGTGCGTACTTTCCTAGAAGCTGGGAAATGCATTTGAAGCCAGATCCATGAAGCCTGAAAGGGACAGGCCAGCTGCACACTGTCTCGGCTCCACAGTATACACTCTGCAGAATTTAACTACATCTTCCTGGCAGCTCCAAACATCTCTGCCCTGGGCAGTGTTGATGCTTCTGTGTACTGATCACTTGCATCGCAGCCTTCATACAGACATCCAGAAGAGTCTTGTCTGGACTGGTAAAATGGTATATGCTATTGCTGGCAGCAATCTAATTTTCTAAAGTGCATCTAATTTTCTTTTTTAATCTAATCTAATTTAATCTAATTTTCGAAAGTGCAAAGGTCATAGATGTGCAAACTCTCTGCAGCTGGGGAAGGCATTGAGTCCAAGACTTCGATTTCCTAAGTGACTACTATAATAATTAGGCTATCATATATTTATATAAAACTCAGGTATCTCCTCCTGTTTGTTTTTGTGAAGGTGAACCAAGCCTGTTGTAATTTATGCTGTTCTAGCATGTAACATGTCCCAATAGTATATACACTCAATCCATTGACAGGGAATCTTTACAATGTGAGTCCCACGTATCCTCAGGCATGAGAGGATGAAGCATGACCTAAATGAAAATGCCAATAGTACTTATTTTGCTGGACTGTGCCTGGGCTGCCCATCAGAAAAAAATCTCTAGCAGAACTGGAAGGGATCTAAGAACAGGTAACAAAAAATGACAAGTGTAAGAAAGACCTTTCTTTTTTTCCTCCCCTTTTTCATTGAGGGAGTAGTAGAAATCCCTGCAGTTTCTAGGCCAGGGATATTTGATGTTAAAGGAAAATTTTAACCATTTCAGGGCAGCACTTTATCTGCTGAAGAAATGCTTCTTTAGAGGGTGAAGGAATCATCCTTGCTATTATGAAGGTGTAATATACAGAAAGCGAAGTAGCAGCAGCTCAGAAAAGATATCGTGGTAGCTAGAACAGATGCCACTTGTTTGTTGTTTATATTATCCATTTTGCATCTCCTTTAGACCAGGAGGTCTCACTGTGATCTTGCACCTGACAGTGCAGAGCGTTCGCAAGTGACCAAAGCACACTCTGTGAGCACAGGTTTTACACAAAGCTCAGCCCTGTTCTGACTGACTGCTAGGCTGGGGCACCTCACCTCCCTTAGTGTCCTCTCTTTGATAAATTAGATCATTTTTAGTGGTAATTTTCAGAAGTATGTAGGTTTCTATTTCAAAAATGATGCAGAAGCAAAAACGTTATGACCTTCAATAATTCAAATTTCCAGCTATTGACGTTTCTGTGATTCAGGACTGGATCTTTAGTTTAAAGATTAAAACTAGTTCAGAACAGAACTTCATTTTTTGTGAAAGTGATACTACTGAATTTATGCTTGACCTCCAATACAATCCTTAAATTTTTTGCCTATTTTTTCCCCAATATATAGGATTTGCAGGAAGCTATACTTATTTAAAAAGAGGCAAAATAGCCAGTGAAATATATCACCTGCCAAATGTTGCTTTATTAAAGCAATATTTGGACCAAGAGAAGAAGGACCAGAGTGAAAATAAAGAACTTGTACCTTGACAACATGTTCTTAAGAACTGTTCAAATATTTTTGTATTGGTTAAAGATTTAGGAACCTCTGTTTTAAAATAGTGTATCATGTTTGTTTAAAATAGCCAGTCTTATTCCCTGTATACTTTTTGTATCCATTTTTGATCTTGAATGTATTTATTGTTTCCATTAAAGTAGCTTTAGGAATCTTTATTTTTCTACCTCAGAATAAAAAAAAATTGGTATACAAATTCTTGGTATCTCCAGATTCTCAGAAGTGGATAACTTTTTTTTCTCACTTGCTGCTGGCAAAGGGAGAAATTTGTTCTAACTTTCAAATAATATTTAGAAAATCCACTTTTAGGTTAGGACAAACTTTATCTCCCTTTTTTATCTGAAGAAGGACTCAAGAAGTCTATGGAAAATTTATTTCTCTTTTTGGTCATCGAGAATGTCACTTCAATTCTGTTTTTGCAATAAGAAGGTTTCTTTTTCTTTTGTGAAAACTCAGAATAATGCTTTGGTCTTTCCTAACCTTTCAGCTTCCCTGAGCTGTGCATGTGTCAGTGGTAGGTCCTCTCCTGTCAGCCTTCTCTACCTGTACTGCGTGAAAATGAAGAAGAGACCTCAAAATATCTACCAGACCTCTTTTCTAGCTATAGAAAATCATAATTAGTGAGTTATTCTCTTAAGGAAAAGAAAAGAAAACAAGCAAGAGACACTGCCAAAAATAAAGCTTCTTAAAATAATTAACTGCACTATAGACAAAGTTACATTTAAAGTAATCCATCTTGCTGCTTTACAGCATTTTCTGTCAAAATCTCAATATTGTTGGAGCGTATCTTGGGTTTAATCTATCACTTTATAACAGGCTAAGAAATAATACGTCCAGTTTCCCCTTTACGGGCTAAGTCAATCACCTGCCTCTCAGAGGAAGTGTTCTGCTACTGCACCTGGTAAAGTCTTCATGATCAAACCTCTGCAGCAGGGTACATGTTCTCTCTTGTGGTGGGAACTATATTTATACAACCTCTGACAAAGACTGTGCTTTCTAAACCTATTGTCCCAGTTCCCAGAATGCACGATGATTTTTAAATTAAAGTTCTGCTAGGCTTTCTCATCCGTCTAAAATACAGTACCCTGGGACCCCTTCTTATAGATTCATTTAACTTGGCCATTTTTTTGTGACCAGTGTACTGTTTTTATATCTGTCCTATTATTCCTTTTGTTTTGTTTTCCCTTGAAACACAAATATGTTGCCACTTTGTTTTTGTTTAGCGCCTTTGTGGGCTCTGCCCCTTTTTTAACATCTGACTTCATTTTGCACCTTGCACAGATGCTCACAAAAAGTGTACTTACTCAGCTATCGTTACACTAGTTTTATTGCTGATATCAGGAATGCCAACAGGAATTGGACTTAAGGAAAGACTAACACAGACAAATGCTTTTCGGACTTCAAAGCTGTACTGCATGTGAATAGATAAAGTATGTTTTTTATTCTAGTTTTTTAAGTCCTTTACAATGAGACTGTCATTGACGCCAAATTCTATGTTTTCTTTCCTTATTCAACAGCAGAACTTGTTTTTAGATGTAAAGACCCACAAATAAAGCACTCACAAGCACATTTCCTACCAGAGTATACTTTACCCTTATCTTAGTTGTTTAGGTCTGGCTGTGAGCTGGATGCAGATAAAAAGAGAAACTGGAAACCACTGGATAGTACCTTACTAGGAACCAATGTAGACCTTTGACATCTAAAATTCCAGATACCAGGTCATTTGTCAGAGGTAGATATCTAGTTGTAAAATGACTGTGAGCTAAAGCACAAGCTCACTTTATTCAGGGGCAGTGATTCTCAAAAATACCCACTGAGTACTACTAGGCAGAAATCTCTATCTCAGCATGTAATTCTGACCATGGGTCAGCCAGGATGTATTGTATTGCATGAAGCTGAAGGCCAAACATGTGCAATAAGTAAGATATATATTTGAGATGTGTGGACAACAGGCACTATTTTATGTTATTTTTATTTGTCTTCTCCTCTTTATTTAGGCTGTTAGGGTGAAAACACTATACCATGTGACAGAGCACTGCATAGCCTCTACCCCTACAGTACAGCAACCACACAGAAACCCTAGTTATGTCTGAAGGTGGCACAGTCACGTGAGAATGACAGTGGAATCATTCTACTGCAGAGGCAGGTTCCACTCTCCAGTTTCACAGTGGAGCTGACAGGAGGGGTGGATAACAGAAAAAGCAGTACATATCTGAATAGTTAAAAAATAATAATAATAATAATCCTCATTTTCATATCTTTGCAAAGAGCTATGTACAATCTAGAGACCATGTATTACTTGCTATTTTGAGTAATAATTTGGCAAATTTGAAATATTTTAGAATGCATTTAGAAATATATCGCATACTGTGAAAGTTTATAAAAGCTGGGTAGATAATTTTTTCATAGTACCTTTTTCCCTCTCCTCACTGAAAAGGATGACCAATAAAAATCAATAATAAAACAGTAAGCATAGTCACAGGAAAAAAAGTTAACATTTTAACAAAACTTCTGGAATTTGATATCCTCCATGCTATTGTAAATATATGCAAGAAATCACCTAAAATCAACAACTATGTCAGAGGTGTTTGTTTCCTAATAATTTCTATCTTGAGTGTAAATACCTGCTTTTCTGACTAGAGCCACATAACCAAATAAATCATCCTCTGAAAAATGCACCTTTTGAAAACAGATGGATCATATAGGATTAAGAAAATGAGATCTTTAATGAGTTCTGTTGAAAATGTACATACAGCCATAAGCAAAGAAGATGATATTCGTTCCTTTGCAAGTGTTTCATTAACTTGATTTCAAGTGTAAGTAAGAGTCAGTTCAAGCTTTTTTCCGGAATTATGGAAGTGGGATGTAGAAAGCCATTTTTGGCACTTAAAAGGTTCCTTCTACCAAATCCAAGAAGTGCCTTGAAAAAACATTTGAGCTAGCTATGATCAAACTAGCTAGCATACTGAGTGTGCTATACCAGCATCAGCACAGTGGTCTGCCCAGTATGGGCAGTATTTCTGAAATCCAGAAACAGTGGTTTTCAGCAGATCTCACTCACTGTATGGAGCTGTTCTGCTTCTGGTATATCTCTCTGGTACTGCAGTATGCTGTAGAGTCACCTGGGCAGTGGCTATATGGACATGGTGTAAGGCTACAAGGATCATCTGAAATCCTAAATGTCTGAACAGCTCTGTAGAAAACTGGAGTTCTTGGATCCTTAATGAAATAAGAAAAGGGAGAAAAAAAAGACAAAGATGTTTGCTTCTCCTAACCCTATGTCCTGGAAATGGCCAAAAATTTTTTTCAAAACTCAGTTTATAAAGGAGATTATGAGTGGCCATTCTCCATGACAATATGAGAAGGTTAAGCTAGAGGATGAATTAGCAATCAGTAAGATTTACCTTGAATATTATGAAAAAAACTAACTAAGTGGCAAAACACTAGAACAGCATATCTGTGAACATGTTTGAGGATGACTGGATATACTTGATCCTATCTCAGTGAACGAGTTTAGACTAAACAAAATGATTTTTCCATCCTACACTTCAGTAACTCCATGACATGGATACAACATCTCACTAGCTTTCTATTAGATTTGAGGTTTTAAATGCTTTAACAAGAACTGGTTAAGAAAAAGAAGTCTATGAGAAGTTTGAATGGAAACTTTTGTTTTAAGCTATGCTTTCTGTAAATAAAAATTTAAATTGAAAACCAAAACAGTTTTATTCTTTGTGATGGAAAATATATCAATAATTTAACACTATTTTCCAAGCTGAAGAGATTTTCTTTTGAAATAACATTTTAATGGGTAATTTTTAGCTATTTCTAGGAGCTTCTGAGATTCCCATCTATCCTTGAATTGAAACACTACCTAACTTCCTTTTTTAGGAAAAGAATGAAAGTTCAGGCATTAACTTTTTAAATATTAAAAATAGAAAATAATTAAACAAAACTGACAAGATAATATTCCCTAGTACATGCAAAACATCTAACTCCAGAAATAACATTAGCAGTGTATTAATGATTATAACAAGTAACCTCACTGAATATGTTTCTAATGATCTTCTACTTCAAAATCCTCTTTGCAATTACTACCCTCCACCGTCATCTAGTGTCCAAAAAACTTCCTGCAAGTACTCACACAGAAGAATGAAATATTACTTTTTTCTAATTTCATTTGAAAAAAATTAATCAGAAATTAATTAATTTGGAAATTCAAGGTTTTCTTCTGTCTATATAGATACTCAGCCTTGAAAAAGTCTACACAGGTGGACATGCAGCTCCAGCAATGATATATGAAAGGCTGAGAAAATACAAAGCTTTGAAAAACAGTGCCATTACAGAAGGTGTTTAAAGGAAGAGTCCCAGTTATGAACAGTGGATTGAAGGGAGTTGGAAGAAAGTGGGCTCAAAGAAGGTACAGTCAAAATATCTCACTACAACCGAACAGAAGAAATAAGTAATAGCTAGTGAAGAAAAATAATAGGACACTACTAGAAAAAAGAAAAAAAAAACAGCAACAAAAAGTAACTAAAACTCTACCAAAACAAGAACATGCACTATATAGATCCCATGTTTTCCCATGAATTCTCCCTCTTTGCCACATAAAGTAGTAAGAAAGTTAACATGACAGGTCGGAGACCAGTTCTCTAGCGCACTTGTGCGGCATTTTAGTGAGCATGCTGTTTCGGGTTGTATGTTGAAAAACAGAACTGCATTCATCTCTATTAGCTTTAAGTCTTACTCTTTAAACATCCATGTTCATCATTTTGATTAGTATTTCAATAAAATTTGAAAATATACTGCACTGAGAATATTTGACCACCACTTCATGGAAATATTTATTAGATTTCAAAGTGGAAGATCATGCGAAGCTGCCGTTTCTACTTCCAGGTATATGCCACAGCCACATGATCAAATTCAGTTTTCATTTCACATCATTCACATTCACACAAGACGCTCTGAGAAAAGTGAAGACTATGCTCACACATCTATAAGAAAACAGGAATTAAAAATTAACTTCGGTAACCTGATATAACCTAATATAATTTAGCACTACTAGGAATAGCCTCAAGGAACCATGGCACCAGATTCTAAAACTACAAAATTAATCCAAGGCATTAATATCTGTTCTTGAATGCAAGATTACTGCAAAATGTACATTATCTATTTATTTATTAAATGCTATTCCACGAGGAAAAGGCAGTAAAAATGAAGGCAAATGAGCTCAAGTAACATAAGGGCAATTTATTAACATTAAATATATTAACTAAGGGGCAATTTTTAAAAAGAGGTAAACATTCAACTTTGTAAAAAAAAAGCAAAAAACATATTAGTGTTTATGCATGTGAATGTGTAATCCAAAATATACTAACAACCTTAATTCTGCCCTCTTACGACCTTTTGAGGATATAAAAGTGCTAAAAAAAACTTCTCAGTCTTTACAAGTCACATTCATGTCACCTTTGTCTGCAAACAATTTAATCAGAATAATTATTCATTGAAATAAGTAAAGAGCTTTCTCTTCAGCTAATATTGCACTGATTTAAAAGTTTAAACAAAACAGATCCATATTCATCTGCTTATCCTTGCAACATGGCGGCAATATTCTTACAACCTCAGCTGAGGGATTCTTGATGTCCATACAATTTAAAAGTAAAAGAAAATAAACCTCTGATAAGAACTTGATTTAACAGATTTATTTGGCAGTTAATGAAATTTAAAACAAGACTAGGAGCAGAACAGATGTAAACTTTCTATTTAAAGACTCTCCTAACCTCAACAAGGATTTTACATAGGAATTAAATAGTAACTCCTGATATTGGCCTTTAATAAAAAATATTAAAAGGATAATTCATCCTTGCTAAATAAGAAATTGGGAAAATAATTAAGAACAGATTAGAAAGTAAGTAATACATTGCATAGGAATGATATACAGGTTGTTAGACCATTGCATTGCTTTTGATGTATACATTCCCTTGTCTATTCTGGGATTGCTGTCCCACTCTACTTGCTAAAACAATTTTTCTAAAAAAAAAAAAAATTCCAAAATAATTTGTGAAAACTTATGAAACCAGTGTTGTATATTAAGAGTGTGTTTGGAGCCCAGAGGTACCCCATACTGTGTATGACTAAAAAAAAAGGAAAGGTCCTGTCTTTAAATTTTCAGAGCTCCAACAGCTGCTTTCAAGCAGATTGACAATGTTAAGATTAACAATGACCTCTAGTGTTGTTTTTCCAGTACTGCAATATATTGTTGCTGCATCCATGTAATGGCTAGGTAATTCTAGACTGTATTATTCAACTATGCAGTACACTATAGAAGAAGATCTTCTAAAGAAGCGAAAATGCTTGGTCTATTAAATAAAGCTAACAGCAGCAGGAATAGCTCCTGTTTCTGACGATGAGGGGGGAAAGCTTTCTGTACTCATGTTCAAGAAGATGTACAACCTGTACTCAGGTTCAAAAATAAGGATTACGTAATAAAACAGTCTGCTCCAGCTTGCTCGTATGCACTGGACAGGTAGGATGGGGGAGCAGGAGAAGGTGCATTAAACCCCAACATCAAGAGCAAATCAGAGGCTACTATATTTCATACTATTGCTGGAACTGCACCATACAGAGCATTTATGGAGAAAGAACAGAGCAGCAGTGCTTTCTAAGATGATCCTAATGCAAAGATAAGGCTATTACTGCCCCCTACGCAAATTGTTGCACATTGGCTTCATCAACAATGATCTCGAATAGACCAAGCCTAGATACAAAGACTTGGTTAGAAATAGGCAGTATTAGGACCTACATCAATTGCCCATTTAGGCTTGAGAGGAGATACAATATTTCTCTTTGGTAATTTCACAGATATGCCAAAAATCTTTGGCTAACTCCTAGAGCTCAGACCCTGTTTTGAGATTTTCTGTGCAATTATTTAAGAAAAGGGATCAATTTTATTTCTACTAAATATTAAAAACGTCTGATGTTTCAGAGATGCAAAAATTTGTCTTTAGGAACAAACTGACACAGCAGGATGGTTAAAAAGACCGAATAAAATCTGTTGTGAAACTCTAGCACTTCCAGTCTGAGCATTCCAAAGTACTTCATAAACATAGTTGAACTGAAGTTACAAAATCATCTTCTTAGGTTCTTCCAGGCTTTTGCTCTAGTAAACAAACATGAAAGAGTGCAGCGTTATTCTACTTCATTCCATTTTGGGGTCTGGCTTGCTCTTACTTGCTCCACACTTTTTTTCTTCTTAGCATTTCCTTCTGTATTTATAATGACATTATAAAGCACACTGCTGAACTTTTCCTTACCTCTATAGGAGTTTACATGTGCTATTTAGCTCTTCAATTTTCTTTAATTGCCTTCATTTTAATGCAATTTATAAGTCAATGTGGATATGGTCTCTTCAGAGTACATATGTGCAAAACTGTAGCCAATCTGCATTTGCAATTTGAGATGATTTTTCCTGTAGAGTTTCAGAAATGTAATCCTGTAACTAGAGAGAAATTGCCCATGAACGTTATAGTCAAAGGTTTGACTTTGCTAGCCTGTAACTGATTACAGCATTACCAGTGGCATAGTTGCAACAACGCAGAGCTCAATTGTGAGTTTATCCTTTCCTGGTTTTGCAGCCCTAGATGAGCCATACGATGTTTCAGCTGTGCTGTCACCAATAAAATAAACAGTTAACGTAAAGCAAGTTCAGTTCCACTTCCACGACCTAAAATCTGATATATAGCACTAGCTCTACATGTTAGTTCTAAGACTAATTGTCTGCAGCAAATCACGAAATGTCCTTCTTCACGCTATGATGTACCTCACAAAACTTTAATTGGCACAATGATCTTAGGAGTGTGTGAAAAACAATGACTTTCTGAGATGGTAGTCTGAAGTGTGTCTGAATTGAAGATAATTGTAAGAAAGGCTTGAATTTCTGTATGCCTCTGGAGAGCATAAAGCAAAACAAAGCTTAGGAAGGCTCAGACTTCAAAAAGTATTTGGGACAGACTGGGGGTTTCTGTGCTTCCAGCCCTAAGCAAACTCTGAAGTTAAGAGTTACTACCTATAGGAATGTTAAGCAAAATTCTTTATGACAGCTTCTCCAGCTCTGTGTTTTCAAAAGTAACCTCTTATAAGTAAGCTGGAAAAGACAATTCCTCCTGCAGATAAATCTAGATTAATTAACTCTTCAATCAGAATGTGTGACTGTTTAGTCACCACCAATAATTTTTGTCTTATGCTCAGAATGGTCATATTTTGGACATATATTTGACATATATGTCAACTTGGCAAAGCCTTTATGCTAATTTTCCAATGTTACAGGTAATGAGAAAAACTGACCTGAAAAGACACTTACAAAGAAAGATGTGGATGAAAATTGAATGTTCTTTCAAAGGATTTAATAAACAGACAAAAAGCCCAAACTCCACAATCTAGAGAGAGCTACAGTTAAGAGCCTATTCAGGTTCACCAGTTGTATAAAAGAAATAATTAGAAACTAAACAGCAGCAGCAACAAAACTAAACAGTGTCATGTAACACACCAGAACAAAAGAGAAATAGATTTAAGAAGGTTACTAGACACTTGCTAGAGATTAACAATTTAAGTGAGGAAGCCCTGGTAACTTGTAGTCATAAACTGTGGTCCACTAAAGTTAATATTAAGAAATATTTGAAAATCAGGGAAACTTCAGAAGCCTGAAAGAGACTAATGTTAGCTCAATGTTCAAAAAGGGGAAATGGAAGAACTGGTTAATCTGTAGTTTAATGTGATGTCTATATCACCTTTCCTTTGTGATGCCAACAGTTGAATTCAGTTAATACAGCTAAAAAGATTAAGAATACAGTTAATACTGCTCTGTGTTACATGCAAATGGGTCCAGAACAATTTGATTTCATTGACTAAGATTACATTTTTGAGGAAACAACATACAGACTACCTACTGAAGTTCATGTTTTCACTATTAAATCAGGAACATAGTAATACTTTAGGCACATATCTGCTTTTGTATGTACAGTGTAAAAAAAAATAAAGAAAAGTAACCCCCCAAACCATTCTTCAGGAAAAGAATTCTCTTCACAGCTGTGCTGGGGTGGGAGTGTTGTAGAGTTCTGTCATATTTCTTGTTCTCTTTTTTTTCTTTCTTTCATGCCCAAGTTAATTATGTAGGTATTGATCTATACTATCTCTAACAGTCTTATTTCATTATAAGAGAATAATTTCCAATGATATTCCATAATAACCAATGATACACTTGGTGTTCTTTGTAAGTAGCAGAGATTTTTGCTTGTTAGTTTCCATTTTAGTGTCCTTTATACATAATGTATAAACACACTAAACACGATCTTTTCAGAAATGCTTTTTAGAATGACATTCATTTAAGAGCACTGGATAGTCTTAACTTCACAATATCCTTCCACCATCTCCATCTCTTTAAACAATTCCCTATCTACACAGGTTTCAGTAATCTTTACATGCTTTCAAAACACACAGAGAAGATAAATGATGCAATGACACCAGCAGTCATCCAAGTTGCTCTATTGCAGAGCAGGAGTGCAGAGCAAATTCAAGACCTGCAAAGCCCTGAAAGAGGATTCTACCAGCACCCATGCCTGATCTGATCAATGAATATGAAAAAGCTCCTAGAAAATGAATAATGAATGCAAGTGGATTCAGAATACAGATTTTTTTAAACAATTTAAGACCTCGTTTAAATTAGTCTACTCCTACAGTATCTTTTTAAATAATTTAACTAGGTACTTAGAAATGTTTGATAGGTGTAGTCTCTTCTGAAGATGCAAAGAATCATCATTTCATTTTATTCACTTAATTAAGGTCAATGACTAATTCTTTGAATTGAGGCTCTGGGAGCTGGGGAAAAAAATGACAGTTCTGTTTCCATTCCATTGAGGAATAAAAAAGAAACAAAAAGGGGTGAATGCTAGAGGTTACCAGACTGAAGGACAAAAAATTAATTCAATATGTTAACAGATGATATTTTCACTTAACAATTCATCTTTATGTAAGCACAAATGGGTTTTATATACTTGTTTTTAGGTTCTTAGTAGGTTTTTTATTATAATTAATAAGATACATTAAATGAAGAGTTTCTGCATCTTGAATTTCCAGTGTGTGTTGATATAAAGCTTGGGGGGGGGGGAAGCTTATATGATAATTTAAAAAGGCAATTATCTCATTTTTAACAAAATGTAAAAAATCCCAGACACCTAAATTACTGACCTGGATTATATTTATTCATCCCTTTCTAGTCTTTGAAAAAAACAGAGTGCACATCAAAATCAAAATATAGAAGGAGTGGATATAGGGTAGATGCATATGAGTCTCTCTTACTAGAGTGCCTAATGAGGTACATTTGCAGCCTGCGTGTTGCTATGTTAGCTGGCTTGTGGCCTGGGGTTTCAGCTGGACAGGTCTAAAATCCCTGTTCCAGAACAACACTGCAGTTTGAATCTGCCTTCCTGTACTTGGTCTGGGCTTATAGTGAGAGACAAACTTTACTACTGGGGCTAAGGGAAGAGCTGAAGCCTGCAGATAAGTCTGCACCTGTTTGCTTACAAATTAATTCTTTGTGCTCTAGGACAAGTGACTGATGTTAAAGCATGAAAGGATCAGAATATATTATCTGTGAATGGAATGACCATTAGATAATTAGAACATTATTTTGCAAATGGGGACGGTATATCCTGTGCCATAACCGTAAAATGAAAAGAAGTCTCTCACACTAAAAGAAAAAAAAATCAAGTTTCTAGCAACTCAGGCCAACTTAATTCCAGGCATAACTTCTTCAAACCAAATATCTGCTTATGTAATTAATTTTATTGTGAGTAGGTATTAGACTTAGCATTTAAAACTTCGAATGTACTATATATGTGAAAATGGCAAGTGCTTTAACATAAAAATAATAAAGCCGCTACAGAGTAAAAAATGGGAATTATATTCTTAGTAATATTAAAAATTTAGTAAATTTAATATAGCAATACCTTTGTATCACTGTAAATATCATCTCTGTTGTTCTATGCAGTCTTCAGTGTATTACTTTTTTGGCCTTCTTGTGTTGAGTATCCTCTGCGGGTTGTGGAGAGGTGATGCGGGAAGCTCCAGTTGTTACATTATAGACAAATGGAGTTTCTAAATGAAAGTGCACTACAGAGTTTTATATGATTACTCAGGCTGCCCGTTTTCCCTTCTGAGCTTCAGTTACTTTAAAGGGTATGTCCATTCTTATTATATTTTATCTGAGGTTCAAATGTCTTTTGTATATTTCTGCCCAGGAGCAATGACTGATCTTGTGACCTATATGTTAAATTAAAGCTAACTATCCCCTTCCTGCAAGGAGCTAGTGCAAGAAACAGGACAAATCAAGTTACTCACTTATGAATACAAAACCTGTGTAGTCAGAATTACTTACACATATTGGAAAAAGTCACATGATGTTAAAACCACTGGTTAGGAATGATCCATAATAGGGTCAGAGGGAGTGCCATGCTTTCAAAAATAGCATCAGCTGCTTATGAGTTATTGACCATTTGAAAATAAGAGAGCTTATGGACCACTGTTCTGGAGAAGAAGCAAGAGATGGGATAGCACTTGGTGTTTGCTATGGACTGCCATGCTATATTAAGAGATAATCAATTCTTTAAGTATCTCTATCTAGTACATAGGAGAACTTGCTATTTGCTTTGTTTGTATATACCACTTCAAAACAGTAATATATACTTTGTGCTTTAAAAATGACTATTTTATAAAATGATTACTATTTTATAAAGTGGTTAACTTGTTTAGCTGCAGGAAAACTTAAACAATGAGTAATTGTTCGAGATTACTCTATTAGATGTCACAAAGCCTCAAATGAGAAAGAAGGAACTTTGACTTAAAAATCAGCCTGGCTTAGCAGGGAGGTGAAAACAGATATTTCCAATGTTTAAAAAAAATGAAAAGACAGAAATGAATGGAAGTTGATAAAGATAGCAACTGTAAGGGAAGCAGAAGTACACAGGGAGAATTAATGGCAAGTAGAGCTAAAGAAAATAGGAAGATGTGGTTTTTCAAGTACATTTGGAACGAAATAAAATACTGCTGGTATTGGTCCCTTACGAGCTGGGTGAATTGCAATTGTCCATGAAAAAGGTACAGAAAAATTGATATACTACTCCTCATTTATCTGGTCTGATATTATCAGTTTAAGAAGTGTGCTTGATAAACTGGAGAAATATTACAAATAAACTGTATGAATAAACACTTAGAGTAGAACTCAAGAAGTTTAGCTTATTTTGTGCTACCCAGAAAACTAAGGGATGTCAAGGAGCTATAAGCGAACAGGTGTCTCCAGAAGAGAAGCATGTAACAAATTAAATGGCTGATAGTGAAACTACACAGTTGAGGCAATCATATGATGTTTCAGTGATGACAATTAACCACTGTAATTCTTGAAACTTTAGATTGACACTGGATGTCTTTTCTGAAAGATGTTCTAAATCAAACAGAAGTTTTGATAGTCTTGTCCCATTTGTTCTGGGAAAAAAAGGGAGTGCTCAGACTAACTCATGTCTCCAAATTTTCTGTTGGAATTTAATGAACTCGATATTTGTTTTCTCTCTAAAGCATTATCTCCCCCAAAGCATTCTTGTCCTGACTTGAAGAAATCCTCAACCGTTGGTTTGTAGCAATTAATCAACCATGCTTACAATTTTTTTAAATTTATATGACTTGGGTTTGCATTTGGAATTTTTAATTATAAATCACATTTTCAGTATCCAGTTTTATATACAAAATATATTGGGAAGTGTATATTTATAATAGTAAGAAGCAAAGTCATGGCAGTAAGCCATAAGGAGCCATGAATGCAACAGTTTGGGTAGAATGGACTACCGTATTCAGGAGTTAGGTTGCATATAAGAATAATTTGGGGAGTAAATACATAAAACAAACATCAATTTTGAGATTAACTATATAAAGGAAATGGTAATGTGTAACAAAAATAAATTTATTGATCTAGTCTATTGGGTTTTGTATTTTCACTGTTTTTTTAACTTTGCACATAAACCTACTTCAAGTCATGGTAGCCATCACAGCCCTGACAGCACTAACAGGCTCTCCAGCCCCTTCTGCTTCAGGCCTGGCTGCCTGCGCTTGAGGCCAGCTGTAATCATGGGACCTGGCATCTGGCTGCTGTGAACAAGCAGTGTGAGAGGTCGAGAGGCCTTCTTGGGGCTGCTTCCCCCTTGCTTGGGAGCTGCATTTAAGCTTAGGGCCTTGGCCCTTGCTTGAAATATCTCAGCTGTGCCTAGCCATGTACCCCAATGATCCTGATCCATTGAGTTGACTTCCTGGCTTGAGCCCAAACCTGCCTTGTCACTATGGACTTGAACTGCCTAGCTGAACCAGGCTATTGTCACCAGGCCTTACTCAGGTACTGAGGGACTGTGCCCCTTGGCTGTGATGGCACTGCCTTGCCTGCCCCACTGTCACCCTTGGCTCCCAGCTTGCCTTCCCTTGCAGGGCAGCCTGCTCTTTCTGCTCCCTGACTGCAGCTGCATAAACATGTAGTTTAAAAGAGAAACATGCTTTAGGTATACCAAATTAGGCATCCCAAATTAAAAGCACCCAGTGAAAAATTCCTTCAAACTTCTTGCCTTTTTTACAGAATGTGAAAATACATACAGGTTAATCTTAATCTCCTGAAAAATATGATGAAAGAATAATAAGCTAAATTTGGTATAGCACTTTGAAAATGTGAAGAATTATCAGCACCCCTGATTTAATCCCTTGTTTTCATACACTCTGGAGCAAAACAATCTTCATTAAAATACTATTTTTTCAGGATAGAAGTGCTAGATATAATTCTAAACTTTTGTTTGTTTTTGTTCAGGCAGGCACATGAAAGAAAACCATAATTAGCTGCTTGGCATAAGTGGCTGTGGATCACATTGAAAGGAAGCAACATAATGAAATGTTAAAAGAACAAGCCAGACCAACCTGCTTTCCTAGCAGTGCTTTGCTTACTCCTCAGTTCCTGCTTCAGTCCTGCCTGATCTTTTGAAATCAACAGTTGTTCCACATGTGCTGTAGAAGACCGAACAGCTCTTAAGTGCCTAGAGCCTCACTGCATGCAATTGCTCAGTGCTTGAATGACAGAGGTGCTTTGTCAGAAAGCGGCAAACCTGTTGGCAATGCTGCCTCAGTGCTTGAATGGCTGCTGTTGCTTCTCTTCTGTCAGCCCCTCAAACTGCAATAGGTCTCTTGCTGTAGTATCTCCACAAGATACTTGGCCAGACACGCTCATTGAGCCTCACTGGTGATTCAGGTTTACTAAAACTCAACATTTTTTTTAACTCCCTGTACCTCTGGCTTACTTCCCTGTTTATAGCATGGACGGCACTTGTTTTGTGAAGTTTTAGCTGATGTCATGCCCTTCACACTAGAGAACAGTCCTTCATCACATTCAAAGAATTGATGACAGAAGACGACCATTTGGGAGGATGCAAAAAGCAGAAGTTGACATCTGTGCAGCTAAAACAATACTTGATTGGCATAATCAAAGTTACACTACACCAAGTTTCCCTAAATTGCTTTGCTAGAAACTTGTACTGTATTTCCCATTAAATTATGTTTGCTCATCAAAAGCACCAATGACTTCTCTTCTCCATTTACTACTGTATTCTGACGTGCCAAAGATGTCTTTCTGAATGTGGGTAATTAGGGCATGTCTCTCATGAAGCTGCAAGAGTCACAGAGCACTTGTCTATCAAGCACCACAAGGAGGCAACTGAGGGTCATGAGGCTTTGTTTACCTCCAAAAGCCCTCAACTGTGGTGTTTTCTGAGAACATCTACCCATCTGTACAGGCTGTGACTGTCCATCAGTGTCCTTAATGTGACAGACAGGCAGGAAGCTCTTTAACCCAGCAGAAATAGCTACCAGAAGTTGTCTATGAAAACTACAAAGCCTGGTCCAGCTTGTGAGAAGTGGCAGACTGATGAACTGGAGGGAAAAAATAAAATTAGGTGAAGGTGCTGTGCATATGAGATAAAGCTTCAAAACAGGCCTAAGAGGGAACTGGGAGAAAATGCTCTGTATAATAAATCTAGTTATTTTACTAAATCAATCTGTCCTGCAGGGTGAGAATGAGATGTGCTCTCATTTACCTCTTCAGATGCACTTGCTTCATATTCTGGCCCCAGTACTGTGCTGTGAATTTCTTCTGTTCTATGACTCGCTGCCTATAGCATGTTATGGAAGAAGGAGTCACAGCACTGAGGGGCAGTGCAAGAATGGACAGCCTGGCCAGATTCTGAGCTTCGCTGCAGGATGTGCTTAGCTTGGGTGCTGTGATCCTCACCTGCTGTTATGAGTGAGACTCGCAACTTCCTCACGCACCTCCCCAGTCCCTTCTTTTCGGTTTAGGTGACTCTGCCCTCATCCAGTAAACAAGACTGAAAAGTTCAAAGGGCTAAACTACAGGAGGAAACTGAAAATGCAGCGTGCAAGGTTCACTCTCTTTTCTCAGGCCTCGAGAGAGAGGTCAGCCACTACCGAGGGCTTCGCTTCACGCCGCGGCCTCTGCGGCCCCACAGACGCCCTCCCGCTCCCCGCACCACAAGCTGCTGGGGGCAGCACCAGGGCCCGGCCTGCACCGCGAGCTGCCAGGAGGGGAATGAAGGGGAATGAATGCTTTTTCGTTTGGGCACAGAGGAGGGCTGCCGCCCGCGCCGTCGCCCTGCTATGGAGGGAAGCCGCTAGTCAGGCGCGGCAGGGCGAGGAGGGCCGAGGGCCCCGCAGCGGTCGACGCCCTGGCAGAGGCCCTCCATGGCCCCTGCGGACGTCACGGGAGGCCCCGCCTCCTTTCGCTTATCCCCGAGAACGTGACCGCCCCCTCCCTCCTTCCCCCCCCGTGGCCTGGGCTTCAACGACACACGGGGTTTCCCTGGGTCGGGGCGAGGGGCCGACTTCCGCCTCCCCCGGGCCCGCTCTCCCTGCGCCGCGCTTTCCGCTCTATGGTTCCGCCTCCCGGCCGGCCCACCTCCCAGCATGCACTCGCGGCGGAAGCGGGTGACGACAATAACAAACAGCGGCGGCGGCAGCGGCTGCGCCAGGAGTCGCCGTCCCCGCGCTGCCCAGCCCGCGCCGCGGACCCGCCCGCCGCCGCTCCCCGTCTGGGCGAGGTGACCGCTGAGGCGGCGCGTGCCCCCGCGGAGCCGCCGGGCCCGGCCGCGAGGGGAGGGGCGCCGCCGCCGCAGGATGCGCGGCGCCGCCGCGGGACCCTCGGGTGAGTGGCGCCGAGGCGAGCGGGGGACCCCGCTGCTCCTCCGCGGCCCCTCGCGGCCGGAGGAGGGGGGGCGGTGAGGCTGGCGGTGCCGCGCCGCCACCGGGACTCCGTCCCCGTCCGTTACCGGAGGGCGGAGCTGGCCCTGGCGGGGGAGGCGGTCGCGGTCGGGCCGCGGCCCCCCCCGTGGGCGCCGGAGACAAAGGGGGGGTGGGGCCGGGATCTCGGTCCCGGGGCGGCGGGGGGACCCGGTGCAGCCGGGGGCGGGCGGCGAGCGGGGTCCGGCGGGCCGGGGGGGGGGGCGGCTGCTTCCCGAGCGGGAGCCGCGCTGTCGAGGCAGCGCCCGGCGGGCCGGGGTGCGCCCTCCCCGCAACTCCGCTGCCAGGGCGAGGGATTCGCTGTGAAGTTACTACAAGGCATGACTCAGCCTGCCTGCGCCGTCGTGCTCGCCTCTGACAGCGCTCAGGCAAACGGTGTGCAGAAGTATTGTGTTTACAAATGCCCTTCTGCGTTTGTCTGAAGTGTTTATACTTATTTCTAGTCCGGAGGAAGCATATGTTGTGTACTGAACTTTCCCATTGTCTTCGCCTCGTTATTGCGTTCTAGTATTCTTTCAGGCTGTTTTGTCGATCTGTGCAGACTTTTCTTTCTTTGTGCCTCCTCCTGCCCCCTGTAAGTTCTCTCTGACTGTCATGCCAAGGGGGAAATTCTAATATGAATGATGGAGAAGTGAAATGAACTGATCTTTGCAACACCCATGTTCCTTACTTAACTTTATCTAGAGATTAAAAAAAACATGCCTGAACCTGAGATACTCAAAACCAAACCCAGATACATTAATCGTCTTGTAGTCATATGCCTTTTCCGCTGTACTATTTGTTTGTTGTCTGAAGTAATGAAGTGGTATGTTCTGTTGATGGCCCATTCCCTGTGGTACATATTTAAAGCTTTCACCTCTGTTCCCTTTTCCTTAGGGGAGAGAACAAGGAGGTCAAGTATCCTTTATGCCACTCATGTAAATGCGAGTTAGAAGTAGTTGGCAAAATTGGCTTTATGGAAGAATTTACACTTCTGAAATTTTCTCTCGTTTGCTCAGCAAAGGTACTTCAACTGTGCTGGAAAAATGAAGATGATTAAAAACATACTTACTATAGTTGAAGGAGATAGGAAGTATTATAAGAAATATTACATAATGTAAACAATTCATAACAATAGAGAACTTATGCAGTGTTGTGATATATTGCAGTTGTGAACTTGAGAAATTTTTAATATCTGTCATCTTGGGAAGTTTTTTAGAGGATGAAGGAAGTGAAGAAATGACCTTGCTGTTATCTCAAGTTTTAGCATAAATTTTTAGTGCTGAAGAGCAAATATTAACAAGGAAGAAATAAGACACTTAAAAATCATTGTTTAAATAAGGATAGGGAGGGAATACATTTGTGCTTATTCTAGATGCTGTCTAGAATTCAGTTTTATTACATTACATTAGGAGTAGTGAAGAAAACTGGCACAGTTGAAGTCCTTTGCCCCATGTTCTTGAGTAAGGGAAGCTATAGAGCTGGGAACAGAAACTGGTCCTTTTGGGATAATGGATTAGTGTACCTAAGTGGAATTTTGAGGTATATCATTGGTGTACAATTTATTTAATTTTTTTTTCAGTAAAAAACTGTATTATACTGTATTCTGTTGAACTAGCCTTATGCTCAGCACAGATTTGGGTTGCTAGTCTTTGGGATCTTATTAAAGGGGCTGGCCCTCTCCCCATGTCAAGTTACCATAGTTATAATTAGAAGTGCATGAAGCAGACTTGCACTCTTATTTGAGAAGAGGATAAGGGTTGTTTTGAAGTCTTTTGTAGTGTCTCTTTAAAACATTGTCCCTGTCTGTAGTCAGAATATAGCTAAGGTTACATGCTTTTGCAAGACTCTAGGTGAAAAACATAGTTTCTAAACAGCTTCTAAACTTCTTAGAATTATAATTATTATGGTTAAGTAGGGGAAGAGCTTATGTGAGGGAGATAGGAATAATGTTTTCTGCTCCTTTTGATAGGAGAGTGGAATTATGATGGGATTGTTTGAAAGAAGTTTTTTCCATATGTTAACCTGTAGGGTAAGTTGTTATCAGTTTGTCCTTACGTTTTTATTTGTTTTTAAACTAGTAGTTGAGTTTATTGAAATATTGTGGTAAAGTGAAGCAAGTCAAAATGAAAAGCTGTGAGAACTCTCAAGCTATAGCACACATACCTGGCTGTGACATGAGCTACTCCAGAGTCCTTTGGTCACTGTCCAAACAGTCACGTGTCTCCTTCTGCACATGCATATTGCCCAGGAAAGTTGTGCTGCTGATGTTGGTCCACCACACAGTGATATTGCATGAGGAGATTCTCAAGAGTGGGAAAAAAAACAGCTCAGCTTTTTATATCTAGTGCCTTAAATTTTGTCTGGAAGTGTTACTGGAGGAATGAAGCTAATGAGGAAAGGACCTTACTAGTAGTTATGTCTTAATGGAAAATTGCTAATCAGCAAAGTAGCAAACACTTGATTACAAGATGCAAGCTTCCATAATGGTACTATGTTATACCACAAGACCTGGTTTAATGCACTGATACTGAGAAGGCAAAAAAGCGGTATCACTAATATATAAATTACATGCATAATTGCTAGATTTAAAAAAAGTCTTATTTTGTAGCTGACTTTCAACTTGTTCACTGAAAACGTTGAGAAGGATTTTTGCATGAATTCTTTGTCATAAAAGCCTGCGAGATGATTGATGGTGTTAGAGAAATTGCTAACAATGATTTATTTTGTGAGCTAATTAAGGATTCAGTGGATGTTGTGCAAGTCATGTGACTATTTAATTCATTTTGCAGACCCCCTTGTAATTTAGTTTTGAGTTCAGTTGAAAGAAGTTGGAAGACACTATGGCCATGTATCAGCTACTTCTGTCTTCTTTCTGAAGCTTGGTTTGAAGTGGATTTAGTTTGGTAATGTGTCTTCTAAAAATAATGGGATCTGCACATTTCTAAATTATTGTTGACAGTTCTGGATAGAAATATCAAAATAAACTTATTAACATGAAGTTTTCAGAAAGTTTTAGATGGGCTTGCTGACTGTTGGCTGATTAGGAGAACCACCTATGGCATCAGGGGAATTCTTGCTGGCCTTCTGTCCATCTCTGGTTGTGTATTTTTCTTTTCTTGTTCAAGTTTGCAGTCTATGGTTCCAGTAGAGTTTTGAGCTGAAACTAACTGCTCAAGCAGCAGCAGTTGCTAGTGTAGCTTTTTGTGTGTGTCCAAGATGTTGACAGTTTCTTTTGGGAACAGGTTTTGCAGCTGGGCCTCTTGTGTTTACCACATCAAGATGATGTGCCATATATATATAAATAAATGTGTAAATTTCTGGCGGGTCTAGAAATTTAACTGTTGTATAATGTGGCAGCGTTTCTATGTGATATGACTTGTTTTAAGTGTTACACTAGTTTATCTCTGGTTTTTATTGGTTACCTGTTGATCTGTAAATGGAATATAAAACTACTTTTGTTGACTGGTTGGGTCCAAAATGTCCTGCATCTGTGACTTGCTGTATAATACCATAATTGTGATAAGCAGACCAACATGGGATATTTAAAAAGACAGCAGCACTGCTTAAGGAATGTTCTAATGGGTCTCTGACTTCAGAACTTTTTTTTCTTGTTATGAAATAGCTCTATTTTCT
The DNA here is from genome assembly GCF_036417845.1 of Apteryx mantelli. Lineage (NCBI taxonomy): Eukaryota > Metazoa > Chordata > Aves > Apterygiformes > Apterygidae > Apteryx > Apteryx mantelli. Next base: position 34,213,774 of record NC_089979.1, on the reverse strand, counting down.
TATCTCCCAGGGATCATTTCTGAAACAATATTTTTACAAGGGAAAAGGAAAATCTTGGTAGTAAGGGAAAAGTAGTGAGTTCAGTATTTGAACTGCTTGCTCTTTTTATTTGGAGGGACTAGATAAAACTAGTGACTTTATGATATGAAAACAATATATCAATTTTCATTATTATTCTTGAAAAGATGTGGCTAAACACTTGTATGCTGTTTTCAGTTTGAACAGGTTGAAAGCAATGTATATTTTAGAGGTAAAAAGTGTTATTAAAGTTGGGATTCAAGGATTCAAAAATGGGGTGTCTCTTAGAACAAATTCTGTTCAGAATGGCACTTTGATACCTGATTTCTGTGACTGAGGTAGTTGCTCCTGAATTCCCAAAGTTTTTTTTATTTGGTGTTCGAGTTCTCTTTTGTAACTGTTTTAATTTGTCTGTCACTTTAAAATGTACATTACAATATACAATGTTTGTATTACATTCTGTCAAATATGCTATAGAAGTCTGTTATGAATATTGCAGATAGGCAATGTCCTTTTTATTGTTTGAACACTGTTTTGCCTATGTTGCAGGGATTCTAAATGTCACATTTTTTAGCTCGGATTGTATTTGGGCTATGTTGATGCCTAATAGCTGTGCTGGTATGTCAAGAGTATGGAGATCTGATCCTTATTTGGTGTAGTTGTGCCTAAGGTAGCCAAAGTTTCTACTTACAGATAGTGTTCGTATTGATGCAACTTTCTTTCTATCCTTCAAAGTATATATTTTTATTAAATTGATATGAAATGGAGATTCTTACATAAGGTTATATATTACATAAGAATATACTGTGTAACTGTACTATCAGCTCTCATCCAATATATTATGCTTATGCTGTATTGCAAGTATTCTGCTAGTAAACTCAACATGATTGTTATTAAAAATATTTAGCACAAATATTTGTATTGCCTTCTGACTGAAAGATACTTGTTTCAGACCCAATCAGCACTTACTTATTTAAACCAAAAATCCAGATACTTCTTTAAAAAAATTCTCATTTCTGTCTGAACAAAAATCAAAGGGGGGGGGTGAAGTATGTAAACTTTCCTTTACTTATGTAACTTCTCCTCAAAGGGATGAAATACCTATAAATTGTTAACAGTGGATGTAATATAACAAAGTAATTTCACATGCATGTTATGACTGCAAATGACACACCATGGTTGATTATGGAAAGAGTTCTGCTGTAATATATCAACAGTTGTTCTTTGTGAGGTTGTTTGGTTCTTAAATTGGTAATATTGTGGATTTGTTAGTGCACTTAATTAGCTGTTTTGAACTAGCAAAGATTTATCTAGAAAAAAAAGGAAGGAAGGGCAGCTGAAAATTACTAAATACCTTCTTGAGATAAGGTAAAATTTAACATTCTTCAAACCCATCCTGCAGCTTCTGATTTCTCTATATATTGCTGTTATCTTTCAGTTTGATGCCAGTAGAGACCTGAAGATGATTTGTGACTATGTAACATGCAAATACAGTAGTAAGGGAATTTGCCAAAAAAGCAGGTGTGATCTCTGAATATGTATTTACTGGGAGGATGGAGTTTACATTGAATCTGTATGTCACTGATGGTACTTTAGTTATCTGTTTCAGATAACACAGCTTTAAAGAGAATGTTGATAAATAGGAGGAGATTCATAGGAGGTTCATAGATGACACACAAATTATGCAGAAAATGAGAAGCTAGAGAAATTCCATCTCTAGATGATCAAAGTTCAAAGGCTAGATTCATAAGTATCCGTATGATGAAGAATTTTTTAAAAGTTTGGAAGTTGCTAATCATAACAGCTGATCAAGATTGTAGTAGATTTCCTTGTTGTTGAAAAACTTTCATGTTGTTCTAAAATACAGTTTTGTATAAATAAAAATTACTTAAGGAAAGTTGTGTGGCTTCTTTTATGCAGTAGGTCGGAGTACATCACAATGATTCTTCTTGTCTTGCAGTTTGTCAATCTTGTTCCATTTACTTTCTTTTCTATCTGTAATGTTTTCGTTCTTTATAATAAATGCCATTCAATAAATCTTACTCTGTCTGCTTTTATCCTTTAAAACAAGTCTTGTTGAGTTACCTTGTACTATTGGCATTAAAAAATACCTTCTAGCTTTGTGGTGGTGTATCTAGAGAGGGGATGGTGGGAGATGTAGCCTCGTAATATATATTTTGAGGAGCTCTGTCCTCAATCACATCTGTAGTAATTGCCCATTTTGGGTTATCTTAGTCTGCTCTTTAAGATAATGGCATTTTTTAAAAATAGGTTACAATATATAAGTTGGCTATTAATAACTTATGATGACATGGACAGTTACAAATTTGAATGATGACTTTTGAAAATCCTCGCTTGTCTTCTGGCATGACAGTGCTAACTTAAGTACCTCCTGTACCCATCATCTGCTTTCCACCCTTAGTGGTGGTGCAACAGTCTGTGGAGCTGTGTGGTGAATCGGATCATGGAATTAATTCAAGCTCACAGTAACCCAGGGAAGTAAGCTACTTCTAACGTGTTACAGCATACTAATCCAGTTTACCCCCACATAACTATGAAAAGGGGCACTACTGACAGTCAGCTCAGGGAGAGGAATGGAAGAACAGCTGGCTGAGGAAAGGGGTTGTTAGAGCTGGTACTCTTACCATAAAAGTGTTTATGTAATCATGTTCTTAGCTGGCCAGAGAAAGTCTTCATGAAGGAGAAGCATTGGTGTAGATATGTTGTCCAAGTGCAATGTAAGATGTAAAGGAATTTTTTGATTGTTTTGTGCAGAATTACTTGCAAACACCATAAGATATAATTGTTTTTAAGTGTTTATTTCTACAGGGGGAATTCCCTCCACTAGTATGGAGTAATTTGAATAAAACAACTTGAAATTGCATGTACCCAAGAGTACCATTTGTTGCAAAGTGCATGTATTAATCTCTAATTGGAGAGACGCGTATAGCCTGAAAATGCTTGTGAAGTGGCAAAATTATATGTTTTTTTTTTAAAAAGCCCACAAGACCTTTAGTTAACTTTGTTAAAGACGAAGTCCCAGACAGGTGTGGAAAGGCTGTTTCCATGAATTAAAAATAAAAGAATGAAAGGAAAACAGCACTTCTGTAGGCTGTGGGCTGTTTTCTAGCAATGCAAATGTTAGAAAACCTTATTTTTTCTGACTTGTATCAGGTAACTGAAGCACAAAAATTAGACTTTTTATCAAGTCAGAGAGGTGGGTTTTTTTGCAAAAGGTAGTAAATTTTCTTTCTATTAGAGGAGAACCACCTTTGTCTGGTCCATTATGTGGATTGCATTTTGGCTGCTCTTCAAATACAGTGAAAAGATAGAAGTGAACAGATGCTAACACTCAGAACTGAAGTGTTTTATAATTATATACATATGGAATCATGACATAGTGTCTAATAATTTGCTTGTTGCCTCATGAACATGTTTGAAACTGTTGTTTTCCTAGAGTACATGATATAAGTTCTCCGTGAATTGTAAGAAGCTGCATTGTTTTGGGCCCCGTCAATTTAGAAGCTACTCCTGAATGCACAGTGTTTTCTTACCTGCTCAGATGGAGTTGCTTTTGATCTCTTACTGTTCCACTATTGATGTTGTTGAGGAAACTGTAAAGGTATTGCTGCACTTACTTTGCTGGATGGGGAGAACAGAGGAGATTTCCACATAGTTCAGTGTTGCTCCTGCATTTATGTATAGTCATGTATAATTCAGTTTGTGAAAAGCTAAGTACTAAGTTAGCATTACGTATAATGCCCAATCTTTTCTCTCTCTTTTTTTTTTAAAGAACTCCTGTACTCTGAATTACTGTATGAATTTTGAAACTTCTTAGTGAATTGGAAAGTAGGGGCTTAGACATGTTTTCTGGCTGCTATGCAGAATTGCAGCTTCTTTCCTGTGTTAACAATGGTGAAAAGACTTGCTTTACTGACCAGTAGCTGAGCTTGAGAGCTGCTAACAACATAGTGGCTGTTAGAAATGCTGTAATTAAGTAACCACCTCTGTCTGTGCCTGATGCACATATCAATAAAGTATAAATAGAGCTCCAGATGACACCTTACTGATGTCAGAGATTGACGGTCCTTCTCAAGACCACACTGTGGTCTTGAGAATGTGAAGTTTTTAGGTCTTGATATCAGGAGGTAACGAGAGATGGGACCTCCATCTGGAATAACATGTGCCTTAGGGATTAGATGTGGTCTTCTGTTAAAAAAAAAAAAAAAAAAAAAAAAATTGGGGGGGTGCTAGGGGTTTTTTTTGTTTGCTTTTTGGATGAAATTTATTCTCTGCATCTGGATCAGGAGGGGCTCTCCTTGTATATTCATCATGCAGCTTAGGAAGTTTTTTGTCAAGTTTGATTTTTAAGGTTTTTAACACCTTAGGCATGTTTTCTTTCAGCAATCAGTTGTCCAGGTAAAGGTATAAATTTGCATTGTGATTTAGAAACTAAGGTGCTTCTGTTGCTAAAAGCAGTAGTAAAGAATATGTGCCATCATAATGAGGTAATTCTGTCCTTCTGGTGATGATCGTGGTCCTCTGTGAAATGGACATATTTCTGGTTAGGTGCGTTGGTTCCATTTTTGAAGGAGAGCTCCTTCAAACTTACTCTTAGCGATGATGATACTATATGACTAATGTGAAGAAAGTGTGTTTTCTCCCCCCCCCCCCCAGCTTAAATTCAGCTTGGAATCTTTATATTCCTTTTCCTTTGATATTAGGAAATACAAAAGGGCTGTAAACCCCTTTGATTGTGAGGTGTGCCAGCTACATGAAGAGAAAGGAGCGATTTTAGAGAACAATACCTGAAAAAGCAGGGGAAGTGGAGGTAGAAGACAGACCTGTGTAATGTGGAATAGAAGAAAGCAAATTGAAGTGGATGGAACATTCTATGTTAGTCTAGTACTCTGTCTATTACATAGTTGCCTAAACTGAGGTGAAACAAGAAATCCTGCTCCAAGAACAGAGGAGCTAAAGGTGAAATCACGGGGACTGCAGCATCTCCAAGACAAACTGTAAGTTTTTGCTGTGTGGAATTGCAGGACAGCTTAAAAAGTTGATATGCCCAGAAGCTGGTTTTCCATTCCCAGAGGTAATAAAGGTGTGTCCTCTTTGTGAGGAGATGTATTCCAGATAAGACTACCTGTTCCTGAAGATATTGATAATTAGTGAATGAGGAATAGTGCTTGAGTCTTTTTAGTGTGTGATGGACTTGTCAGACTTGGCCTCAGATGAATTGCCCTTTTCAACAGGTAGGAATTCTACAGTGCCTCTCCTGTGACACTTGTAATCAGAGGTCACATTTGTGACTTGTATTGGAGACGGTATCTGTTGCCTGCAATGTAGCCTCAACTGTTCCTCAGCTAACAGAAGAGAACCTTCTTTTATTAGAGTCATACAGATGATGTTTGTGAAGAGCTATGTGAATGTCTCATAACTAGCAATGTGGAATTGCAGGCTTCTGAATGAATAGTGAGCATATTGGCTTGCACAGGTAGTTAAGCTAGTTCTGTCTGTCTGCCGTCGGAGTGGAACCCCTTCCATCCTGGAGATATACCTGGCACAGGAGTATGGGCCTATGGGTCCTTTCTGGCCTGGAAGATGAAGCATTGATAAGTACAGCACTTACTGTACAGATATAAAACAATATTTCCCCAAACACTAAAAGCAAAGTAGCATATACTGCTGGCATGGTGGTATTCTAGAAAACAGTTTTAAATGTCAGGGATTTTACAGAAGCCATGACTGTGACATGGTTTAACGTAAATTCAGGTCGTTTAAAAATGGTGCATTAGTAATTTGGTTTGCTCAGGTTTGGTTTGTAAGCCAGTTTATAGAAGCGACATGGAGAATGAGGTGTCAAAAAATTTGTACTTAAACTTATTAAAAAAAAAAAAAATCAGAATATTGTAGATGAAATTTAATGGATTTAAAATGAAGTTGATAATGCCCCTATAAACCTAAATGGTGCACATAAATTTTGTTTTCCTTGTCCTACACTGAGTGCCATGTTTCAGTGTCTGAGTTTGTGAAGTTGGAAAGAGTTGTACTCCGGAACAATGGAGTGGTCAAAATAGAGCAGTGATTCAGCATGTAATGGCAGAAATGGATAGTTAATGTAGCCGTAGGATTATTTGTGGAATGCTGTGAAACCCATGACGTTTGTACTGTAATTACAGAAAGGGAAGGTCTGTAAACAGCCATTCATTTCCTTTTACAGATGTTGAAGCAATGAGCATGTTCTGAACTAAATAAGCTACATTACAAAACTTCTAAGCTGCGTTGAAAGTATTTATCAACACAGTATATTTCAAAACTATGGAATTGGTCTAGGATTTGTATTGGATGGAAAAAGCTTGCAATTTTTTTGTGAAGTGAATCAAATTGCAATGTAAACACAATATAGAGTAATGAAATACTTGTTTTATCACCAGAAAAACGCTTCCATGGATGATTTTGGTGTTTTGTTAGCTAATATAACAAGATATGTGTCTTCTGAATGAATTCTGGAAGCTTTTTCTACTTCAACTTTGTGCTATTTGTACTTTCATTTTTTCATCATTTTTTCTTCATTTCTACCATCTGCTGCTGTGGCAGTTACTATAGAAGTTTGTATTTTCAAATTTTCTATTTTTATGATATTAATGATACTTCCTGGCTGTTGATCATGCAAGCTTCCATCCCATAATTTGAAAGATCTAGTTTATATGATAGCATGGGTCTTCTGAATGCTTCAGATAGCAGATCTTAAACAATAAATGTGGGTGGACTATTCATTTTGTTACAGTTTATCTGATTACATAGCTAGTAACTATGTCTTCTAGTTGCTGAAGTTACTTTAATCCATTTTAATAAAGGTTAAACAATTAAAATTTGACAATGTAACACTAGGTGTAGAAACTCCTGAAGTTTTCTTAATGTCCTATTAAAATAAATGCAAAAGGAACAATAATAAAATGTTTATTGATATATTTCTCTTGAAGCTGTATGGTACCAGCTTTACACTCCAAGCTTGTATTAAAATCTTACTATGATTCATCAGTAACATTTGTGAATACTAGGAACTAGTAGACCTGTTTGGAAATGCAGCTGACCTTATTTATCATAATCTGTTTTAACCTGGCTTTTGAAAGAAAGGAGACTTAAGCAGTTGTGGCTAGTTTTCATGCATCTCCCTCAACTGCTCTTGGAATTTTTTCTGTCAAGTTCAACGAGATGTGTGGAGAGCTCTCAAATTAGTTTCTACCCGTGTTGTGTAAACAGGCCTCTGGAGAGGCACCCAGAGTAGTTGCTACTGAAGGAAGGGCTGCAGTCTACCTTTATGAGGCACCAGAGAATCTGCAGGGGAAAGCAATCTTCAAGGCATATATTTTTTGAAACCTAATTTCACGCAATTCCTCTGTTTGTGGAACCACTCTTTTAAATTTGTGATGACCTTGGGAGTGTGTAAATTCTACTTCTTTTTTCTCCTCTTCAAATGGTAACCTAATAGTGCGAACATACAAATGTATTTGTCCTGCCTACCTGAGTGTAGTTCTGTTTACTCAGGATTGTATGTTAGCTTGTTAAGTATTGGGTAGAAGAAGCAACACTTCTAATTTCTTTAAGACCATTAAGAAATCAAGAGAAGTGTAGAAATTATAGGGTTGGAGTCTTCATTTGTGGTTGAACTGTTCAATAGTTTCTTTATTAAATTCATGGCAATTTCCATTGCTTTGATCTAAAGCAAGCATTGTTAAAATGAGTTTGCTCAAGTACAACTACAGTCAGTAGCAAAATTGGATTTTAGTAGTTGGAGGACATTTCAATTTTTGGTTTTCCAATGGTGCTACTTAAACATGTTGCTCTTTCTGTTGCGCACTTGCTTCTTATATATATGCATTTTGAATAGGAGGAATGAAGGAGTGGACAAAAGGGAAGAAGGTAATTTAAAAACTGAATAGTATAATGTCAGGCAGTTAGTAATCTGTTCAGTGCATATATAAAAACAATTGTTTAATTACTTCTCTTATAAAGTTTGCAGATTTGGGATGAGGAGAGCTTATTTTTGATTTACCATTGGTAGCATAAGTTGTATAAAATAAGGCACATGTTCTAATGGTTTGGGGGCTTCAGCAGTTCTATTTTTAGTAGTGTATTATCACCCCGTACAGTGCCTGATCGATCATCTTCTCAAAAAGCTTGCTATGGCACTAACATGAAATAGGAAAATGTCTGTTGTAGTTGAGAATTTCATCATGCACTGCCCTCACTGTGGCTGTGCTGGTTGAACTGAACAGGTTACATATCCCAGCTGCTTGTCTCTACCTTCCTTTGATGGGGTTCCTCCCTTAGCATTGCTGCCTGACTGACAACAGTTAAAATGAACCAGCTTCGCTTAAAAGGACGACCTCTGCTGATCTGACTCGTTTTGATCATTGTAGTTTAAACAGCAGTCCTGAGGGAGGAGCCCCTGGCAAGGATGACAGTGACAAGCAGCTGGGAATGGCAACCTCTTCAGCTGATGATGAAAAGAGAGTCTAATGAATATACTGAAGTAGGCAAATGGCTTAACAAGGTGAACTTAAGGAAAGTGTTGTTGCTTCCTTCACAAATCTGTTGGATACATCCGTGAGATAAGGCTGTTCATTTAAAAAAGGTAGCATGAGAATGCATTTCCAGTCTGGATTTTCTTAGTTTAATTGTGTTCTGTCCTTTGAGACTCTGTGGTGTACTTAGCATTGTCTCAGCATTCTGTATCAGTTCTGAAAAATACTCCTTAGATTAGTTCATTCAAGTGAACTTTTGCTTTGACTCCTTGCAAATGCTGAATAATGTTACTAAGTTATTTTAAACTGAACTTATGTGTGTGTGGGGGGGGGGAGGAAATCACTTGTGTAGCAGTTGAGAGCAAAACTGTAACTGGATAGCGTTGTTAATTATGCAATAGTGCCTTTTTTTTTTAATAATGGCTTTCTAGTATTGACAGGCAGTAACTTCTATGTTAGGTGCAAAACTGACCATAAAATTCTTAGGTTTTAAGGACACTCATAATTGCATTCTGTATCTTTTCTTTTTAGATCTTCTCTCATTTTGAACAGCTGTGGTACTCTGTTGCCAAAATCAAGTAAAGCACATGTGTGCATTTGTTCTCCTGGTGCATTTGAAGAAGGTGATAGCTTCGTGTAGTGCCTGAAGGTAATATATCTATATATTTTTTTTGTTATGAAGTTGAAAAGCTTGAGATTACTGATACATGGCAGATGAATAAATGTGTTTGATCTTGATAATGTTTTTCATGCTTTGAAGAGTTAGCTTTAGTGCTAAGGATAGGAAAAAGGTGTTCAATTTAAAATTTCCATTTATTTACACGAACAAAATATGGTTTCCAGCCAGATTACCTGATAAATACCACTTGAATTTGTGAATTAATAATTATATGGAACTTATGTACTATGTAAGCCTTTTACTTTGTTCATGGTGGAAAGGAGGAGCATTTATGGTGAACAGTAGTGGGGGAGTTGCTTTTTTTCTTTCTTTAAGTGAACAACAGTGGTGTTTTAAGTACTGTATTTGTCAAGTTCATCTGTAACTCTACCTGGACTACAGTCATAAATAATACCCTGTGTGAGAAGAAGTTACCGTAATAACTATGCTTGTGAGACTGATTAATTCCAAAAGTTATGCCAGAGAATTAAATAATAAATGATTGCTCAGTTATTCTTGAGAGTCAGCAATTTTGCATGTCTGGTAGCTTTGTTTATAGAGTATATTCTTCTTCCTTCGGTATAAATTGGAACTGTTGCCATTGACTACAGTAGAATTCAGATGTGAGGACAATAAGGCTCAATTCATATGAAATTATTTAATTTTTGGTGGTGGTGGTGGTGGGTTTTTTGGGCATGTTTCTGTTTTTAAAACCTTGTTGTACAGACATGTCTTGACTAGCTTTTTTTAATCTCTGCTTGAAAAGTTTGCAGGGAAGTTACACTCTTGAAAGAAAGTTCTTTTGACTTTCTGGAATAATTCTGCTGATAGAATGTGTTGTCCTGTCCCGTCCCCCTGCCAGCCTTTTAGTGGAGTTTTTGTTATTTTCTATCCTCACAGTTTATCAGTTTTTCTCTGTGTAGACAAGGAGACGGTTGAAAATTCAAGCTGACTTTAAAATAATACGGTTAGCAGTTTAGACTTTGGGTGAGCAGTATAGACTTTGGGTGTGTCCTGTTCTCATTTCGGGGAAAGAGGGACTTCTTGCACTTCCTGTGAAGTAATTTAATCCAAAAAGCCATTTTCATAGTGATGTAAGAATATTGTTGAGTGGCTAGAACTTTAACAGCTTAACTTTCCATAACTTCTTCCACATCAAAATATTGCAGTGCAATAATGAGAGCAGTGCTAGTTGTACTTTTGCAGCAGCTCTATTAGCGTGGAGGAGATTGTTCGTAGACTTCTGAACTTCTGCTGAGGAGGAAAAAAAAAGTTCAGATGTATAGAGTATTTGGATGTGAATTCATTAAAACTTAGAATACCTTACAGTGCAGTTCAGTGTTTTTCTTCTGTTATGTAAAAGGGAGAAGCAAGGGCTTGCTTATAAGCCATTTATCCAGAAGCTTGTAGGGTAATGTATTGAATACATGTCTAATGTGTTAGACTGCACTGCCTTACTTGATCACCCTGTAGTAGCTAATAGCAACTAAGAAGCTACAGATTTAGCTACAGAGAAAACAAAAATCTGTAGATTTGCTGGTTGTATCTGCCCATAATTAGGTAATACTTTTGAAAAATAATCTTAGCTGTTTTTCATATAATAATGTTCCACGTGTCTGAGTGGAAAAACTATGGAATGGCTAGTAATCAGTAAATAGACTTTGTAGTTGTTGTGAGTTAAGGAATCAAGACTTACACCATAGACCATGCTGCTGTTTGTAAAGTCAGGGAAAGACAGCTGGAAGTAACTGGATCTGGGGCTATTAAAATGCATTTAATAATTGAGAAAAGCCAGATAATGATCTGTGATAGTGGCCTCTGCAATTGGAAGTCTTATCCCTCTCTTCCCCCTAGTGTGTATTTTCATGTGTTCTCCTAGCCCATCTGGATGTGTGGAGACCTCCCTTGCCCACGTTTCTGATCAGAGGAGAATCTGTGCATTTAGTAATGGGCAAAGAACTGTGGGGTATGAGCGCTGATGTATCGACCCACTATATATCTAGGAGTATTTATTCAAAAGCAAATGCATGCTTTTTTTAACTTTCATTTGTAAAGCTAACATTTGAATTTCTTTGCAGGTTCTAAATGATTTTAGCAGTGGAAGGTGTAAACTTCAGAAACCTAAAGAAATCATCATGAAGCTATATGTATTTCTGGTCAACACTGGAACTACCCTTACCTTTGACACAGAACTTGCTGTACAAAAGTAAGGAAATTATGTATTTTTTTAATAACCTTTTGTATCCTAAGTGCTGGACAGGTGGTACTCAGTTGTTTTTGAATATGTCTATGTGGTTTCTTTCTGTGTTCATTTTTTGTATTGGTGAATTTTGAGGATTCTTGAATTAGCACTGTCAATGCCTTGCAGGTGGTTGTGCTTGGTTAAGGTCCCAGAAAAGGGTGTAAAGGTTAGGTAGTCTTACCTGTTACTTTCTGGGACAGTGAAAGCAGAAGTAGGTATTACTGGCCTATTATTCTTAGCTGAGTCTAGTGTTAAGTTTGAATGCTTTTTAGAAAAATTGTCAGAATGATTTCTGATCTTCTGTGCTCTTTATTGGACGGCATTTTTATAGTATTCCTCTGTAAAAGGTTTATCTTATACTGAATTGAAAGAAACTGATTTCAAGGCTGTCCCGATGAATTCCTGTTAAGGGCATGGTTTTCATGTCCTTTTTCTGAACACATGCATGGTATGTTTGCTTTTTCTTATGAGGACTTGCAAGACTGAAAAACCTTCTTTGAAACAGTTGTGAAGATATGATGCATATTTCATATCTAGTGTCTGAGATGGGCACCTTACAGATGTTTGCGGAGATGATGTTAGTGAACCACTGCCTGAGGCAGACTTTGATGGAAGTGTTGGCAATAAGACTCAAGTAAAACTGAGTTGGAGATTACAAACAAAAGCAAAACCCTTGGGTCAAGATATTTGAGCAGTACGTAGTGCTTACAGGAAAAACAAACAAGTTGTGGTTTAATAGGCTATCAACAATGTCTTGGCATCAAAACTGTTTCAATTCGCTTTATCTGATGCCTTAAAGGGATTTAGGCTGTACTTAGTTTTCTAGATGATCCTAGACATGCTTCTCCATTGGCAAGACTTCTGAAATGGAAAGTGCCTCATTTCTTGCTAACAATTCTTCTTTTCAACATTAAAGTATTGAATTGCATCATCAGTAAGCCAGAAACCTTTCTCTGAGGTATGCTGAGGGACACTTAGGTATTTTCGGGGGGGGGGGGGGGGAAGCATCTGCTATTTAGTAGAATTGGTGGTGGGGGGTTTACAGTCTATTTTCCACGTGTTGCATGCTCCCTGATTTTTAATGTAGGTACTGGAGGTGAATTGCTTCTCTAGGCAGGAAGTTGGACTTCTACTTCATGAAAAAGATCCCCTCTTAGAGGCTTCCCTGGCTAGATCAAGGGTGCTGGAATATTAAGAAAATAGAAGGGTGCAGTAATGCAAGTCTGCTTTCTCTTTTCCCTTACAAAACTTCAAGAGAAGTTGAGAAACAAGAGAAATGTTTCTCATGCTATCCCTGGGCAAAAATACCAAGTACTTGGACATCAAAACTGTGATCATCTTGGAGAAATCCATGGATCATCAATTTTCTTTTTAAGCTGTTCATCTTGCCAGGACCTCCTTGTGTACAACTGGTAAAAACTACTAAATATGGCTCACACTGTTTGTAGAAGACATCACTTACAATGCCAACTATAAGGTTCTGTGATTTATTATTTTTGTATGTGCTTCCACAACTACTTCTGAACTTGGGCATTTCCAGATAGCTAGAACAAGAGTGTCAGATAAGACTGCTTCGATTCAACTCCCTTTCCCACATCCTGAATGTAATGACTTTGTCCAGAATATGTTTAAGATGTAGTCTGCATTTTGTGAACTTCCAAGGAGCAGCCTGAGGTAGAAGGGTTTAAGAGCGAGGAGTCTTCTCTTAGGCCTTGTGGTTGCTCTGTGAAAGAAATATCATTTTTCTTGTTCTTGGAAAAATTGAATTTCGTTGCTTTTCACTCCGCTTTTTCTGTCCTCTTCATAGCATGTGCAGTAATGCCTCCATTTCCATAGCTGTGTTTCTTCTTATATCTTGGGATAGGTGAAGTGCTATGTCAGAAAATGTAGTACTGTGGAATAGCAAATTTTCCTTCATCAACAAGGTAAACTTCCTTTGATACCTGGGTTACATAATGCTGCCTTCAAGACTGGCTTTTCTGCAAAGTCCCCTGACACTCAGCATATTATTGAACATGAAATAAAGCCTTTTATCTCAGCTGTTTCAGAACTACTGTTGGGTCATCTGCAGATGCGCCATTATCCTCATGCATTTTTTGGTAATTTGAGATATTCTATCCCTAAATCATGGTGGGATACAACATCTGAACTGCCAGTCAGTGCACATTACAGCCTGTGTGGGCTGATTTCTCCCTCAGTCTGGCAGTTCTTGAGAAAGAAGCCTTCCAACTCATGGATAATCTGTTCAAAATGCTAGACTCTTCAGCTGAACTGTGTAATGTATTGTTCTGTCTATCTGGAGAGACTTGCTCTTTCTAGCAGGATTAAGTTTTTCTTAGGCTCTTTGCCTATCTCTTAGTAAATTGACAGGCCAAGTGAATGTCTCAAAGCACATGGGGATGATAGGTGAATATTTACTCTAACAACACTAGTGAGTACAAGCTTGCGCTCTTGAGGTGCTTGTAGTGAATTCATGCTGTCATATTGAATCATAGTTATTTTAGGTAATTGATCTTTATTTTCTAAGTTGCATTTCTGTGTTAGTGCTTAATGTTTGCATGCATATGGATTGTCTAATTTACTGTCACTGCACATTATATTGCACTTTATATACAGTAAATCAGTGAGTTGATTAGGTGAAATTGTGTTTGCATTATGCATAAAAAAGTGTTAAATACTCTTGCTCTTCTGCAGTTTCGATAAGTCAGTTGTTGTGTGTTCATAAAGTAAATACTCAAAGAGCATAATATGGCTTTTACAGTTATCCTAAATGTTTGATATGATTCAGTCCAGAATTTCAGCCCTCTATCAGATCATCTTGGAAGAAGATTGCTGATATTATACCAGTTCTGTAGAGGAGCTCCTCCTTTTGCTCTGGGCTGGGTATCTAGAATGCCACAGATCATAGCACTTTAGAGTTTGTCATTATGTGGAATAAAAATGCAATAGATGAAGGAAATGAAGTCCTGCTTTGATACAGACAAGACACCTGTCTGTATATCAGGAATATGTAAAATTAGAGAAACCAAGACATCCATACTATTTTCTTCTTCCCTTCCACCTTCCCCCATCCCGTTCTTTTTTCCAGTGTGGCTGACCTGAAACATGCGATTCAAACAAAGTATAAGATTGCTATTCAGCACCAGGTACTGGTTGTCAATGGAGGAGAGTGTATGTCACCAGACAGAAAAGTCTGTAGTTACAGTGCTGGAACAGTAAGTGCATACTGCATTCTTCTATAAATCACAGTTTAGAAGAAAAAACTGTTACTAATGGATTTTTAGTATTTTTCTGTAGTGTATTGTGTTTTCTGGGCTTTTTTCTGTTTTGTGAAACTAATTTTTTAAGCATTCAGCTTACATGTGTAGATTTCAACATGTTCTTAAGACACATTATGCACACGATGGAATAATTGGTGATTGAAAAGTATATTGCATTTACTCAATGTTTGGCTTTGTTTTATTTTTGAGCACAGGACACCAATCCAATTTTTTTATTCAACAAAGAAATGATCTTGTGTGAACGTCCACCAGCTATCCCAAAAACCACATTTTCTGCAGAGAATGAGATGGAATTAAAAGTAGAAGAATCTCTAATGATGCCCGCGGTTTTTCATACAGTAGCATCACGGACACAGCTTGCTGTGGTAAGTAAATTCTTACTGTACTTTCACACCAAAGAAAAATAACCTTTTTGTATGTCAGAGGAGTTGCTTGCTATAAATTTGGAAATAGCTTGTTCAAAAGACACGAAAATGCCGTATTAGTGATGATATATTCTTGGGACTCTGTCATTTCGAGGTAGGTATTGAAAAGCGCTTGCTTCTTCAGTATCTTCAACATTTCTTTCAAAAGTAAATTGTAATACAGATTTGTGGAAGCATATATTTATGGCACTTGCAAAATAAAAACAATCTGTTTGTTTTGGACTCTTGGCTTAATGCTCTGTCTTATTTTCAGAGCCTTAGTCTGCCTCAACTCAAAACCAGGAAATGTTGCTACTTTGTAGACATTTTTAAACCAAGTAGAAAATTGGCAGGATAGTTTTTAAAAGTACCTATCCCAGCTTCCATTTTGTTTTACACATCTGAGCAACTGTTGAAGAATTGATAAAAGCAAGCTCCCACTTCCCCAAATGTCATCTTTTTTTATCATTGAGTGCTGGTTTCTATTTGTATAGAAAACAAACTTTTCAGAATTTCAATTTGGTTATCTCTGCATTACTTTGATAGGGGAAACTATATGCCCAGCAACAAGGGCAGTAATATATCAAGTGTGTGTATGAGTGGCTGCATGCTCAAGAGCATGGTGTAATGTGTTCAATAGCTGAACTGATTGCTTTCCTTCATATTGGGAAATACTGCTTCATTTTCCTTTTCAGATGTTACATTATAAGTGCATTAAGTGTTGTTACTGTCTCCAAACATTATTTGAACTTCTGTGGGCTGGGTGTGGTGGAAGAGGTATGTGTAGCACTTGGCACAAGATGAAGTAGTAGTACATGGTTTTAATATGTTGTCTTGGCAGTAAAGTTTCTCAGCTTCAGTGACAATTTTAATGCAGTCCAAAAGAACATTTTGTGTTTGAAATGGCTTTTTTAATATTGTACAGCTGAATTCAGTGAAAATTGCTGAGTGAGTGTATTTATTTACATAGTACTTTTTTTCTCCTTGGCCTCCTTACCTGTCATCAGGGGGAGAAGTAAGCTGAATAATCTGACGCTGACATATTGTCTGATTTTAAGCAAAGGTTATTTTGAGGCTAGTTGATTCTCCCCCCCACACCTGTTGACAGTTAATTGCTGACTTAGTAGACAGGGCCCTGAGTTATTAATGATCTGTGAATCGTATGACTATCCTACTGAGAAGAGTGGATATTGATGTGTATTCAGCTAGGAGTGGGAGACTTTTATTTGTACTCCTTATAAGGGAAATGCGACAATTCTGGTTTCAGCCACCGAGACTGCAAGTATTTTAAACCATTGTGTGAGATGTTAAGAGGACATTATAAAAGTCAGCAAGACTGACTTCTGTTAAATGTTTAACATTTTGACTGATAGAGTAGAAAAGAATTGTTAGTACTACCCTCTCTTTCCCTTTGATTCTGAAGGATATATATTAATATATGTAGAGCAAGCCTTAGTTTATTGCAGTCTTTCTGTTTTAATGACTTAGATCTTGACTGGCTTGTTTTGGTGACAAGTCCCCTTCTGTTAGGGAAGCCTGGATTTCCAAAATACTCCTAAAATTTCTGTGGCCAACTGGAGTTATAACATTAACCTAGAGAGATTGATCATGACTCACTAGATGATTTTCAAGAAAAAAGTAGTCTTTCATACTCAATGGCATCTGCTTATATTATTGGGGGAAGAAGATTAGTATTTAAAAGTCTTTAAACATGGATTTAAGAAGAATAGAGGTGTTATTTTTAGCCTCTGCAGGCTGATCTTGAAAAAGATTGTTCCTCGTGCCCCACTTCTTGCCCCTTCCAGTTCTTCCCAGCTTGTAAAAGGCCTACAGTGATAGTAGTTTTTGAGAGACACTTAGTCCCTAAATATTCTTAAATCTGGTATACCTTCTTACCTGTGGTTCATTTTATCAGAGATTGTAAATCTTTGAAAATTATAGGCTCTGTATGATGCTGTGGAAGTGTATTGGGTACTTCTTTGGGAGGTTGAGGAGATGGTACTGAAAACATCACTTATGATGAAAGATTAGTAAATAGGCTATTGTGATTTTTAGATGTATCAGGGAGTGAAAACTGTATAAAGGAGTACTAGTGTAGAATTAAAGCAGCTTTTCACAATGTTGTCTTGAAGTATATTAAGTGGTAATTCAGAAAAAACTGAGGGAAGACTGAGAATGTGGTTAGAACATTAATCTTACTCAGGGCTCACCATAAGCTTTTTGGGCTGAGAGGAAAAGGGAACATGGGATATTAATCCTTCTCAATATTGATTAAGATCTGGGGAGAGGTAGGGAGGCTCTGAACCTTTGTAGTAGTGAGAATGATGCATTCAAACCACACTGAGCATACTACACAGACTTCATACAAAATGTGCATGAAGAGTCTGCATTACAAAGGTCCAGGGTTTGTCCCTCTTAAATGAATAAGAAGTTGCTAACTCGTAAGCAAAATTAGAAAAGCAAAATTACAGTACTTGATATGAGTATTTTTGCTGGTTCTAATTATTTAGAGGACAGCATGACTGTTAGTATATGATGAAAATTCTTTGCATCAGGAGAATGGAAGTTAAAATCTAAAGTGTTACTCAGTTTAAAACCTTACCTATTCTTGCCAACAATAAGTAACACTGGCATAGAACTATGTTTAAAAAAATCAAGTAATATTTGTTATCTACTGGTTTCTATTTAATTTGATCTCTGCTCTGTCCAGAGGATATAGTATAATTTTATAACCAGACTCAATAGGAGATAATAAGCAGTAGAGGGATGAGGGATATGACAAGGTATACATAAAAGTGGGGTGGGTGTGTAACTTGCACCTTAAATTTTGAGATAAATTTTGCAAAATGGAGTTTTGTGAAAGTTTAGCATTCATATCTATTGCGAATTTACGGTATAAGTTGCTTTGGAAATGTTGCTAACTCATGATACGTCCATTCAGACTTCTTGGTTAGCTCTTGCAGCTCATGCTCTGCTTTATGAATAGGAAAACTTGGTTTCTTTTTGTGTGGAAGATTATAGATATTTTGGGGTGTAATGACTTCAATATTTGAAATCTTTTACCTCATTCTAAACCAGTTTGGAAACTTTTGAATTTAATCAGTCTTTCAATATCTGTGACTTGGCAAGTATGCTGTAGAACTATGTGAAAGGTGCACTGCCCGCACACCTTTTCTTTCATCTGATTTTGAGCTTTTCTGTTTGTACTGTGGAGAAAGGTGAACAGGTATTTCTGATTCACTTTTTCTGATCCATACTTTGTATACACTATTATATGGCCTCTTACAATTTTTTTCCACAATGAAAAGTAGTTCTAGACTCTGCTTTAAAAAGTATTTTTCTTGGTCCATATCTTTTTCCTCTCCATCTATTTTCCCTGTCTAAGAGCTTATTTTTATCTCACTTCTGTTAGGTGGGGCAACCGTAGCTGATCAGCATTGGTATAGAATCGACATTTGCTACCTGCATTTTATTTGTCACTTTCTGATATCCTTAATTACTGTACAAGTTGAACAAAAGTCATCTTTTAGTTCACGGTGGTTCCCCTGTCTTTTTCCCGTCTTACGGATAGCTTAAATTTGGGGGGTTGGGTAAATAGTCTTATTCTGCATGTTTAATTTAAACTGTTACTATGTTGTTAAAGTTATGTTAAAGAAAAAGTCCTTAGAAAATTTGAATAAATTTTGCTAAGTCATCGCTTGTTTCCTCTTTCAGATTTTTTTACTGCAGAATGTGTTGATAGAAAAAGTGCAGAACTGTAACATTTTCCATAACACAAATGGAATGCTATTTTTCTTGATTTGCATCTCCCCTTCAGATATTGCTCTTGCCTACATAAGTGAGTCATTGTCACCTAAATAGCTCAACTGCTTTTGACTTGAATCAACTTGGTTCATTTTGTTGTTTGTAAACATATTTTTTCCGGAGCTAGAAGCCTGAAGTATGATCACACTGGAATATTTGTATTTTTGTAACTTTGGGTATAGGAATGTGTAAAAGTCAATTTTTTTTTCAGATTTGAAACTGATTTCACTAATTTTAATATAACCTTTTTTAGATTTAATACCTCCTAACCGAAAATCATTCCTATGTCAAATTTATTACCGCCTATTTGGTTTTCCACTGTTCCATCATTATTATATCAAGATACCTCAGATTTATCTTTCTGCTTTCATAAATTTAAGCTATATTCAGATTTTCTCTGTTCTTATTTTTGGCCTGAGTCATTTGTTATATAGAATTCATAGTTTAAAGACTTAGTAGCTTTAAAGAAACTACGTCTGGGATCTTAACTTGTTCCTTTACCAGTTAAACTGAAATTCTTGCCCTAGCTTTTGTCAAATATAGCAGTGCTTCTGTTTTATAGGCTTTTCTGTAAGAACCCTTTGTTCAGTGTTTGTTGCATCTGCTGGCTGTCTTTTAAATCCTAGTTAAAGCAGCCTTTTAAGCCTATTTTCATTTTATATCCCAGTATCCTGGTTTCCCTTTGACTAAAAATTTAGCTGAGAGATGCCTGTGCATAAAGTGTTACAGCTTGCCTAGTTTCCCTCTTCTCTTCCAGTTCAGCAGTTTTGGCCTTGAGCTGCAGTATGTGGACAATGAGGTACACAGAGTGTTTGCACAAATTCATATACACACCAGCTTACGAGAAGACAAGCTGTTCTCCACACAATGTATTGTGCAGTAAACTACATTGTGTTAATCTTGTCTAATCTTTCGGTCTTTAGCACTGCTGCTAAAATGGAATTCATTTCTGTTAATTTAGGATTTTTTAATTTTATTTTTTATTGATTTAACTGAAGTTCCTTTTGTTACTTGTCCCAGAAGGAGGATGTTGGAAACCTGCACTTTTTATTAGTGGGTGCACTTCACATTTCTTGTCATATTTGGTTGCTGTCATCATCAAACTGTCAATTCCTGTCAGTTTACTTTTCTGAAGATGAATAATTGCATGATTGTTCCATTTGGTCACCTAAAACCATAACTGTAGTCATAGTATGTAGATCACTCTTGGTTTAGTTCCAAATGCTTTATAATACTTATCCAAGAAGCATATCCTGCCACCTAAAAGCAGCTGTTTATCTGCAGTTTTAACAGATACTGTTTCACTTTGACTAGAAGGCTGTTGAGACCCTCTGGAAAAGAGTTTCTTAAAGAACATAATTTTTTAGCATTCTAATAATTTTGTGGCTGGCTAAATTGCTAGTTTTCATTCTCTTTGGCTAAATTATTAGTCTAATAGTCAGACACACCTCTAGCTCATCCATAGAAATCCCAACTTTTCTGTAACTTGTTGGTAATTTGATAGGATCAGAGATCTATTCCATAATCTGTTAATGAGGTATGAGCTGGGTGGGATTAAAATGGAATAGCTTTTAGCAGTTGGTTCACTTTGGCCTTTGTAGCCAGAACTGTTGTTAGAAAATTCACCACACGAATATGACTTGGATGGCTTGGAATCAAGCTACTGGAAGTTGTCATTTATTTTGTACCTTCTTTTGATTCATTGGCTGTAGTGTTTTGTGTTAGCATCTCAGTGCTCTTTTCCAGGGGTAAATTCTGTCACTTATCTTATCCTGCTTTTGCTACCAAGCTAATGAAGACAGGACTGAAATGAAAAAGTTATTAAGCTATGAATAATTTGGGTCTGTATTATGCTGATGAAACAAACAGTTTGCAAGTATGTAATAGGTCCTGAACTGTGTGGACAAATGTCCAAAGAACACAATCACCAAAGTTGGCCAAAATTCTAAAATTGGCCAAAATTTTAAAATCTAAAGGGAAAGAATGGAATAGTGAACTGTCTAATGGAGAGAAGAGCAATTGCCATGAAATCTCTTAAATATCCATCCCAGTGAAGTTAGGTGTTTCAGTTACAGGTCTTTAAGAACTTCTCTAGATTTCAGTTTTTATGTAGTAACAATGATGCTTTATTCTGAGATATATGAATTGGGAATACTAGCCTTGACACCACCTTTTGTGGAATCATTTATTATACCGTGTGGGTGTTTACAAATTTCACTTTCAAAGATCCTTTTTGGTGGCCTGAGATTGTTCCTAGCGTGACGGAAACCTATAAGGAGTCCTTTATACAGAATGTCAGATACATGGCAGTAGAGGGCTTTGACTTGTTTCCTTTTACCACAGGATTGTAGAGAATGGAAAGAACACTGCATTTCCTGAGAACTTTTGTTCTTTAGAGGTAAGTTCAAAGAGCACTTCAGACAAACTGTACTTTCCATGACTTTTTTTTCCTTCAGATGAGCAGAATTAGGACAGTACGATGCATGGATGCAGTCTTGAAATTGGGAAACATTTTACCAACATTTAAACATTTTACCAACATTTTACCTGTTTTAGATAACATGTACTTAGTGTTTTTTCTTGCTTCTATTGATAAGCCTCCTGGTTCAAACTTACTAAACTTTAATTATTATAATCAGAAGAATCAAGTTATGATGATAGAAGAAAATAATTCAAATATTCTGTTAAAGCATCTGGCTACAGATAAAATCTTTCTGGTGAGCCTGTGAATTTCTTGACAGTTAAGAAATCAAGATGCCTTCATTTACTGTTCAACATACAGGCAAGTTAAGATTAGCCTGGGTTCATCTAGTGTTGTATTGGCAGTGGTGTTTCTTGAGGTTCGGGTTCCAGTGGTATGGTGAAATTGTCAGTGTTCTAAGTATGCTGGTGTATCTGTGTAAGATGGGCTTAGCTCTACAACTCAACCAAAGTCTTTATTGTAACTTTTTTTTTTTTCCTCAGCCTGTAAACCATTGGGTATCTGTGGGTATTGCTGAGAGGGTCTGTGAAAAATCAGTGACAAAAGCAAGCCTGTTATTAGCAGACTTTAGTTTTCTATGCTGGAGTTGGCAACTTTACTGAGAAGTGTTAAAACATATGTTGCATGTATATGCTTAAAATAACTCAATTTTTAGACTTGGTTCATTTAGTAGAGAACTGTCTAACTTTTCTCCAGATGCAGACATCCTGATTATGTGAAATAGAATAGTCTTGATCTTCTAAACTAGCTCAAGGATGTCTCCTGCAAAATACCGTCTATAGAAAAGGCAGGAAGAACAAGCCCACTCACATGAAGATGCATTTCAGTAGTGATGGAATGATAGAAAAGATTTGTGTAGATCTTAATTTCTTAACTACATTTAAGCTATATACAAAACAGTTTTTTGACCAGTAACAAATATTCCAAAGGAAGCAAAAAAGCTTTCACCACTTTATTCTAATCTTACTTCCAGCCCTCATGTTTTGAACACAGGATTACAGGATTGACTGAAAGAGTGCTTTTTTTCTCTTCCTTTTTCTGCAACGTTAAAAAAAGAAAATAATGGTTTAACATACTGTTCTTGCTCACTGCACTTGTATCTGCTTAGTATATCTGACTGAAGTGATTCTGATAGGTGCAAAAATAGTTACTCCTTGCGGTTTGAACTTTGTTACAACATTCATTAAATTCACAGTGATAGTCTTTTTTAGTTGAACATTTACTTCATGATACTGCCTAGGAAACTGGTGTCAAAAGGAGTACGAGGTTCTTGCAGATTTTGTATTCAGATTATCCATGCAGGCAGAATAGTACCTCTTCTCTCTCCACACCCACCAGGAGAGAATTTCTTGATGATTGGGATATACATGTGGAAATAACTTTGGGAGGATTATAATACAGAATTCTGTTGTATTATCTTATGTATCCTGAAACTGTCATGTCACTGTTCATACAATTTGGCATACAGTGTATTGGCTTAAAGGTTACCGTGAGAACAGATTACGTGATACCTTGAGAACACATTACTTCAAACTTAACTGTTTTCAGCTTGAGGAATTTTGAGCTCAATGCTAGTTCAGTCTGAGATCTAAATAGTTCAGAAAAACTTCTATTGTTTGTCAGTATCATATTTATGACCGCTTACCTAATGGGATTTTGTTTTAATGTTCACATCTCCAGTGTACACACCAGGGAATTGTAGCTCATCTGACACTGAAGAGATGCTAAATGAACCTGGTTTTTATTTAGATGACAGGTATTTTTATTTTTTATATAGCAGTTTTTGTGGGTTTCTCTGTTGCATCATAGATCTTGCCACCTATTAGAATGCTCCTCTGGTACGTGGTTTCTAAAGATTAAAGAAATATTAAGTTGTCATGCTGGAAAGTGCTGTCCTTTTACTCCTTAACTTTCCTAGGAGTCAAACTGCGGAGAGAAGTTCCCAATTTAGGTAAATTGTCACAGGTCAGACTCCTAGATAAAGAGCATCAACTCTGGACGTTAGTGTAATAAAAGATTTCAGCTGTAACACAACTTTTTTTCTCTCCTAAAATTTGAGGACTTGTGATTTTGTTTTGTGTTTGAAAGTGCTTCACTGAAGAAACAACCTTGGAAACAATTAAAACCTTAAATTGAGAACACTTACGTTCTCAAGGTAGCCTCCAGAATGCCATACAAGAAAGAACTTCATAGGATAAAGCTAACTCTGTAACTCCTGATTCTTATTGTGAACTCAGATTTAAGTAGAAAACCAAAGACTGGATGCTATTTAAGACTGTCCAAACATTGGATACTAGTTAGGAGTGTAACTCATGGCAGAACGTCTGGTCATAACAACCATAGTGTGTGCATTTCCTCATTGGACGGAAGAGCTTGTCATGCTCTGTTAGTTTGTCCAAAGGAAAAGGTAACCAACAAAAGCCTGTACCCAGCACTTTTAAAGAAACATTTTTGTTTAACAGTGAGAGAAGTTCAGTCTTTATTTTTCTCAGTGAACCCTGATACTCACTAGAAGGAACTGCTTAAAAGGTTTCGGGGGGGGGGGGGGAAGGGAATAGTGTTTGTGGGTTGAAACTAAACTGCTTGTTTACATTCATGAGATGTGCATTGGAATGCAGTGAGGACACTTGGTTGCCCTTTGAGCTTCATGCTTTTTGATAAATCTTTTAGTATATCTTAGAGTAAAATAGCCTGCTCTCTGGCTCTCAGTATGCTATTTGAGGAGACAGCAGTTCTTTTTCATAGGCTATGGAGCTTGCCTTTGTGCACCTTTTATACAAAAATGAATTTAAGCAAATACTTAAACTTTCTACTTGTCAATATTGCATTATTTTGCATTTGTGTTTAAATTGTACAGAGGGGCAGGAGATAATGACTTGTACGTTTCAGCTCTGCCTGGATGCTGTCCCAGTTGGCTTATTGGTTCCTGTGCTACTTTTTAGGGAAAAATGCAATTGATTTGGTCTTAAGAGATGAACTCTTGCAGAATAACTATTCTTTTCAAATTGGAAATTGTTTCTCTTGTGCACAAAAGATGGATGAAGTTCAAAAGAACAAAGGGCAAATAGTATCTGTACTACTAAGTGGTAGAAACTTGCAATAGTTTTTGATTTTCTTGAAATTGAATGTATAGGTATGTTTGCGTATTGTTTGTCTGCTGGTAGCTTAGATACCAGTATTGGAAAGGAGTGGAATTTTGTCACAGTGCTGGAGACAAGACTTGAAGGGTTTTATTATTAAAAAAAAAAAAAGTGGTCTGCCTAACTTTTAGGTTTTATCAATAAATTCTTTAATGTTTTGATAATGATTTGCAGTTTTGTGATTTATTTTGGGAAGATAAGCTGTCATTGTTGGGCTGTAAGTTTTTGTGTGTATGCATGTGGGCTGCTAACCATGTGGTCAGCAACAAATGAATTTTATAATATACTGATGTTGGAATTTTAACACTGCTTTCTCATTGTACTTGAACAATTTAAAAATGTTATTTCTCCACTCATGTCTTTCTTGCATTTACATTGTCAAAGGAAAGGTATGCATCAACCATAGTTTAACAGTATGTGCAACCTACAAAAAGCGGTAGTACTTTCTTTCTTGGAGGGTAGGTAACTAGCACCCAACATACAGGTGTTCTCAAGAGAATATTTACAGTATAGTATGTTATTGTAAAGTATTGAGCTGGAGAATTTACCATATGACTTATGTTTGTTTTGTTTTGTTTTTTTCCATTTTGATGCTTGAGAAGTACGTACTTTTCTGGGGACCGGTCTCTCTTTTCTTAAACTGGTAAACTTAAAAGTAGCTATTCTACTACTTTTATTAGTAGTTAAAACTTTAGAGTTAAGAGTAATAGGGCACTGCCATTAGCGTACTTCTAATAGAATATGGTACTTGCCTTACCTAGCTCTCTGGTTTAACTCTGCCCAGTCGGGCAGTAATAAAATTCTGACCTGTTTATAGCAGTTAAGTGACTTTTTGTCATCCAGTTGTTTAATGGAAAAGTTTCCATAGTAGTTTGGAAATACCAAGTTTTGGGGTATGTTCTTGGAGTTTTGTGGGCACTCTTCACTGCTACTCATCTTGTTGCATCTGGTTTATTAATCAGTGGAAGATTTCAGTTATATCTGCCCTGCCATTGCCCTCATGCATCTCTCCCTGCATCTAATGCACCTCTCCTTCAACTGGGTGATGCTACTGTTCATTGTCCTGAGTTTTTACTTGTTTCTTGTTTCTCCTTAATGTACCTCATTTGCAAGCTCCTTCCCATCAGAATAGTACAAGCATTATTATTCATGTATGTATGCACTGAATATTTTATATTAGCAGTATTTAATTTCATAAGGGGTTTTTTTGGAATTGCAACTTTCATCTCTCTGTTTTGAAGAAAGGTATTTCTTAGTAAATCATCTGTGTAGTCTTTTTTGTTATCTGTTAAGTGTTTTACATAAGAGTGAAAGAAGTTTGGTTATTCTTGGTTAGTTTTAAATTATGCTAGCCAAGAAGTTGTATATCTTTTAACACTTTCTATTTTAACACTTTCATGTTTCATTTTCTAAGTATTTCACTTCACTATGGTAGCAATATAGAACTAAAAATCTGTCTGAAGTTGTTTATATTTTCTGATTTATTTTTTTCTGCAGGAAATGTATGAGGTTGCTAAGAAGCTTTGCTCCTTTTGTGAAGGTCTTGTACATGATGAACATCTTCAGCACCAAGGCTGGGCTGCCATAATGGCCAATTTAGAAGATTGTACATACTCTTACCAAAAGTTGCTTTTCAAGTTTGAAAATGTATATTCAAGCTATTTGCAGTCCATAGATGATATCAAGTTGAAACTTACACAGTAGGTTTGCCATTAAACTTCAACCTCCAAAGTTACTTTATTTAAAAAAATTTTTTTTTTGGTTTCTGTGTCTGTTGCTAGTTTTAATTAATCACGCATGCATTGTTTGATTTTTATGTTCCTGAGAACACTTTTTGCTCTATGGCAGTCAATTTTTTTAACTGACACTTTCCTTTGTACTCATTAGCACACAGAAGCATGTATTGAATTATGTGGAAGATAAGCTCATTAATGAACAGCTGTTTAAGAGTTGGAATCCTTCCAAATGTACACTAGACATAGCTAGATAATAAATTCAGACCCTAAGCAGAATATTTTAAATATATATTTGCACTTCTAAATTACTTTTTAATACACCAAAACAGGTGTTAAGAATGATGATCTATGTTGAGAATAAAACATGAAGCTTATTTAAAGTTATTTATAAGACAAAATTCATCCTTGTATATGTGTACTTGTATCTTACAAATTCTGGCTATTACTTCAAAAAAAAAAAAAAACCTTTGAAATCTTTCTGGACACTAGTATTACATGGTTTTTCTATCTGTAATTTGCCTAATAGAATTTAGTTGTTGTTGGATGCTTGAAGAAATAAAGTATGACTATGGATTACCTTAAAAGTTGAACTTCATTGTTCTATACATACCAGTTATATAGAAACTATTTGAACTCCACAAAAGTAATCATCCAGAGAACATCAGCCCACTGCTAATAAGCACTGGTATCCATGCAGAATGCAAACATAAGTCTCAATTGTGTTTTAAAAAATTGGCATGCCTCAGTTTATCAAACTGTTTTGTTGTTTTTTCATTGTATTATAAACGTAAGTTGACTTGGAAATTTAGAAGAGTTCATATTTAGCAGTGGGAGAGAGCAAAAGTTGTAGTAACTTCTTTAGCCTTTCTCTCAGGATGCTGGTACTGACTTTCAAAAATACTGCTGGTATTTTTGAAAACGTAGTTACATAATTCATGTAAACTTTAAATTCATACAAACTGCATTTGAGTTATTAAGAATGTTTCAGTTTTAAAAGATGGAAATAGTACTTTACAAGTGGCTTACATCTAGACTATTATGTAATACTAGCTTCTAGGTACTGATGGTTCTTCATTTTTACCCTTTTTAAAAAAGCTTGGGTTCTGCTGTTTCTGTGATGGCCAAGATACCCCTGCTGGAGTGCCTAACAAGACATAGTTACAGAGAGTGTTTAGGAAGACTGGATTCTTCAGCTGAGCATGGAGGGACAGAAAGTGAAGAAACTGAGGATGAGAAATCTGCTGAACTGGTGCTTTATTCTGATGTGTCTAAAATGAACAATAAATCAATGTTAGCCTCATTTTGCAAGTCAGTTGAACGGTCAACTTTGGATGGCACAGATCCTGAAAATGTACACGAAGATAAGGAATCCAGTCAAAATGCTACTGCCCGGGACAGTGCAACATCAGTAGAATTGAGAGATGATGATCAGCCTTCCTTCAACGTGTCTCTGTTAGACTGGATAAATGTTCAAGATAGGCCTAATGATGTTGAATCGTTGGTCAGAAAATGTTTTGATTCTATGAGCAGGGTAAGTTAACATTTTTTAAATTCACATTGTAGGTTGAGAATTTCCCATGGAAAGTTGACGTTTATTTTCCAGTTGCCAAAGCTTTCGAACAGTCTTGACTTTCTGTAGCTTGTTTCTCTGCTAACTTTCTGAATGCAGAGCAAAGCAGAGAGTGGAGAAAAAAGTATTTTAAGAGTTCTTGAGTTTTAAGAATCAGACTTTTAATAAACTTTACAACTTCACAGTGAATGCTCATCATGTTGCTTTTTTTTCATTATCTTTTTACAGCTGGAAAGAAACAAGTTGTTCTTTTTGTAGCTTTTAAACAAAGCCACTTCTGTTCTTTGTTTTTGCTTTAATGGAAATTATACTTGTAGTGAAACTGAAAATTTTCCTGGACCAAAGTTAATGTTATTTCTCTGTTAAAAATACTGAAGTCTTTATTGAAATGCAGGACAAAGTGGTTAGGTTAATTTAATTGTGATAGTTTTATATACCATATGTGTACTTTTTTTAATAAACTGATGCAGACGTATTTGGAAGAGCCCAAAATGTTAGTTCATATTTCTGCAATCTCGCTCACTTTTCTCACTTTTTTTTCTGAATGACTTTAAAAAAAAAAAAAAACAAACCCCTTTTCCCTTGTGATTCCCTTCTTTTTTGCTGGTTTATAATTTAAGCTGTAGCTTATTTCTTAAAGTTGTCTAACCTAGTTTTGCCTATTTATAATTTTATATTACTACAGCTTAGTACTTGAACAAAGAATACAAGTTTTGTCTTGGGCACTTTATTTCCTCCTTAAAACAGCCTCTTCCGGTCCTACTTTAAGTCATCATGTCTAGGCCCCATCTGATGTAGGCAGCATCAACAAGCAGCTAGTTTCGTATGTTGACTTTTGAATTCAATCTCAAAAGTAATTCCCAAATTGGACTAAATATTGAGACAGCTCAAAATCTTAGGCAGGACTCAATTTTAGTAGTGGAGAAAAGGCTTAGTGAATGAGGGGACTGTAGAAGTCGTGTCTCTTCTTTAGTGAAAACAACAGTATTCAGTTTTGTAGGTGAAAGGCTTCCTAATCACTGAGATGATCCTCTGCCGTGTTTGTCTGGTAACACCATACGGTGCATTCTGCCAGTTTAAAACCTGAGTGACAAAAAACAGCAGTTTAGTTTGAGAGAGAATACATTCACTTTGTGCATGTTATTAATTGGGGACAAATGTAATTCTGAAAATAAATGTTTTAAGAGGCAAGTGTTAAACAATGACTTCCGTATAAATTCTAGTGATTCTAAAGATACAAATATGAAAAAATAATCATTTTAGTTAAATACGTGTATCTTTTTTTGATCAACTTGTAATCTCTGGCATATGCCACACATTTTAGAGCGGGTATCTTGTAATTGTGTGCTTTTCTGTCCTTGCCTTTGTTTCAAGACTAGTCAGAAACCCTTTGTATCAACTATTGTAGTTGTTTTACAACTTGAGTTGCTTTTTCTACAAAAATCCGATTGCTCCTATTAAAATGAAATTTCATTGTTATAAAACAGAAATAGGGTGTGAGGAAAATTGTCTAATTCAATCAGACAATTCTGGCCACAACCAGAACAACTACAGGCGATTGATCAATCTTGATCTATTTTGTTTCACAAAAAAACAAAAACTTTAAAATAATGATAGTTCCTAGCCATACTTAAGAAAACAATTTATTTGGCTTCAGTGACAGCACAAAGAATTGAATCTTTGCCTACCTTTGTTTTAGAATTATTTTGAAAACAGAATTACGCTGTAGCTGAAAAGGAAAAAAATTACTAAATAAATATCTTGCACTACAATTGTTCTTTCAATATTTAGTCAAGATGATGCTTTAACATAGAAGACTGGAATAAAATGGCACTTAATATTTTTTTGTTTTTCCCCCTTATCCCCCTGCCCTTTTCTTTTTGGAAATACAAATTATACAAATGGTTCATGACTGCAATTCTTATTTGAATCTCTCAATTCAGGTAAGATTTTCATTGAAGTATAAAACATGAGAATGTGAGCTTTATACCTTCGATACCGGTAGTCTTGGTAGAACTGGTGTGTTGCACAGAGTGCTGCTAAGCTTATGGCTCTTCTAGCCTTTTAAGTGTTTCTACAAAATGAAGCTTCTAACTGCAGAAACCTAGGCTGCAGCAGAAGTAGTAGGTCAGTAGGAGCTAACCCAGGTGTCTTTAAGTACTGCTGTAGGTGCTTAAGAAGAGTAGGAAAAGAAGAGACTTTTGAGAACCAGGAGAACAATAATTATCTACAAGTGAAAAGAATTGAAGACCACAGATGTGGTTAAGTCAAAAAGAGGATAAAAAGAATGGATAGAGGAAATAAACTACAAAGTGGAAGGAGAGGAATAGGTTTTCTTTGGTGGTTTCTTTTTTAATAAAAAACAAAACAACTCCCCCCACCCATATGCTCTTTATTCCCCCACCCCACCCCCCACCTGCAAGAAACTGTTCAGGCTGACACAGTGGACGCACAATCCTGAGCAGAACGGCAGTGAAAAACTAACCTATATTAGAGCAGTCTGGATGAATCCCAGAAACTCTGATTACTGGTTCTTGAAGACAATTTACTTGAAAGAGATCGTTCATCAGATACTCAAACTTAGCCCTTGCGTCTCAGGTTTAAGAAAGCCTTGAAATACCTTGTTGTTTTATTTATTATTTATTCTAGGTTAATTACCAGTGTTTAACGCTTCCCCTTAGTGCCCTTTTTTTCTTTCTTTCTTTTTTTTTTTTGTTTGTTTGTGCCCTGGAAGAGAATGAAAGACCTATTGTTTGTAATTGCTCTTTAATTTGTAGTGTTTCTCCTCTTCAGCTGCCTTTTCTTATACCCCGGTGGGGTGTTTCCAGAATGAAAAAGTGGTGAAGTAAAGCTTTTATACAGTTAGTTTAGGGGGAAACAGTGTTTTTATTCACGTTAATGTGGATATGTAAGTGGTTTTTTTGAGAGTTAATTTGTGTGCTCAGTGGTGTAAGTGACATGGTACAAACTCTCCATGATGACGAAAGAGCCAGTATTTTGACAGGTCGTATGGCCCCACAGGGCAGTATCTTTTTCACCAGCTTCTCACGTAACAGATGGCATACCATAGCCATTTTGGATAAACTTGTTCATATCCTGCTAATGCCTAATGACTCTCAGTGTGTTTCCAACTAATTTATTCCATGCTTAAATTAAACTCTGTCCTATGTAAACTGCTGCAATTGCTTTTTTTTTTTCCTTCTAAAACTAAATAAGTAAAGGCTCTAATTTATTTCATTGTTCTTGTAGTGAAACTTGAGGAGTAATCCTTAATATCTGTTGGCTTTGTAGCCTCTTAATATTCCAAAGTTATCTTTTCTGGATAATGGGCTGTAAAGGAATATGATAAAAAACTTTTAATTTTAAAAGATGTTATATTATAGCAAAAATATTAACAAGTATAACATGTATAACAACCATATTATTCTTCTGGAACTTGTTTTCCAGTTATCTAGAATTGATCTGCTTATCTAAGGAGCCATCAATTAAAAGTATTAATTCTCTAGAGAGAGACTAATAGGTCTTGTATCCTTTTCTCTCCACTTTCTGTTGCTCTTTCCATTAAGTCCAGTGGAAACTGGATTCATTTGCTTTAACAGCTCCCTTCTTCCCCCCTTCCCCTCCCCACACAATTTTTTTTTCCATTTTTAAGGATTTGATTTGTATGCTCTGCTGGTCCAGAATACTTTAAAGAAATTCATGCCGTAATATAAAATCCAGAGACTCATTAAATCAAAATTTTGAAACGGACAAAAGATGTAAGCATACATTGGGTTCAAATGAAAATCCTAGTGAAAAGAGTATGAGAAACTACAGAATTATGAAGGAAAAATATTAAGGCTTTAAAAATTCATATAGCGCTCTCAACTTTCCATAGGCTAAGTGCTAATAAAACCTCTCTTGTAGAACTTTCTTTAAAAGTGAGTTACAACCTGATGCATGTGCAGTATTAGGTATTCTATTTAAAACAAAAAATAAGGATGCACCTATCTTTCTCTCTCCTCTTTTTTTTTCTTTTTTCTCTTTTAGCTTGATCCAAGGATCATCCAACCATTTCTGGCAGAATGCCGGCAAACTATTGCCAAACTAGATAATCAGAACATGAAGGCTATTAAAGGTCTTGAGGATAGGCTCTATGCATTGGACCAGATGATAGCAAGCTGCAGCAGACTGGTAAATGAACAAAAAGAACTTGCTCAGGTAATACATGTATGGGTGGTGGATTTATAGATGTATGTATGCTGTAAAAGATTATGATGAAAAAAAATTGCATGTCTTACTGCAGAGTAGTTTTCAAATATTGCAGTAGAGATCTCTTAATTCTATATTCATTAAAATTTAGCATTAAAATATTGGAATTTTCTACATCTTATGTTTTCAGTGTGTAACTCCAATTACTGCATATTCATTTGAATATTTATTGTATAGCATCAAACCAGCCTAAAATAGTACAGTTGGTGATAGACAGCACTGGATCTAAAATATTTCATAGGGCTTATGTTCATGTCAATTCATATAAATATGTGTGCATGTGTGTATAATTATTCTAAATATATGTATGTGTATATATATATATATATATAAAAAAAAGCATTCTTCAAAGTAAAAAAAAAAACCTTTCACATGTAATATCGTAGACTTAAAATAAGAGTAAATGCATTAAGAACATGCAGAGCAGTAGTTCACTGCAACTTTGTCAACTGCATATTAAGCTGTATATTTTTATAATTAAGATTACTTCCATCGAGGTTCCCTTGGATATAAATTTGCAGAAATATTTAACTCTTCAGACAATCAAATATAAAAAGCGTCAATATAAAATTACTGCTTTGAGACACATCAGTGTCCAGTATTGTTTCTGGACTAGAATAGATCTTGTTTATTTTTTTTAGAAATCGGGCTTTTTCAGGGTGAGTAAGAATCAGTTAAAATATGGTGAAACAAAATCTTGGAAGATACCTATTAAGATGATACGTTGTCTTAAATCTTTTGAATGCTTTACAAACTGTACACACTTGTGCTGTATTAATGTGTCATTTTGCACGTTAATAAGGAAAGCTGCTAGTAAACCAGGATCTGATGAAGATATCTAACAGCTACAGACTTTGTATATGCTCCTTTTGAAAGTGGACTTTCAAATAGGTGGTTTTAGAGAGAATTTTTAGCTCATGGAAATGAAGGATGCATTTGACTTGAGTATTATCTTAGATTTGATAGCGTTATGTAGGGGAAAATACTATCTAAGTTCTAGCTGGTTTACAGCTGCTTTTTTATGTATGAAAATCCCATTTCAGTTGATAAAAAAAAAAAAAAAAAAAACATTTTATAAGATATGGTGCTTGTTTTGAGGTTTTAAATAATGTTCCCAGAATACAATTTAAGCACTTCTGGACTTCTGTTTAGAATGAGCAATTAGACTGACATTCAAAGAAAAGTGATAACCCTGTGTGCCATTTTGTTTGAGCGTTGTCTGGTAAATATATTGCAGCTGAGATTCTTGGGCCACCAGAACAGCTCCATATTTTTTACATATTCAGTATTGTACTGTGTGAGGAAGGCTTTCATGGGAAACTAAAGACATTCCCTCTCTGGCCTCTGTATTAGTGACTCGTTTAGAACACTGCATGGATGGGAAGACTTCCTGTCCAGCCTGGACAGTGTCAAAATTTATGTGATGCTGAACTGTTAAACCTGATGCTTTGTTTCAAGATACGACTGGTTCCTTTGACTTTTTAATGATCACTAAAGAAATCATAATTTTAGTAAATACACCAAAAAAGCCATGAATACATCAGAGTTGTGAAGAATTGATATAATATTCTGTTTTAATAATCGTGCTTATTTCTGTCCTGATAACTTAAAAAGTGCCTAAATGATACTTTTGGAGAAAACAGGTATATGCGTGGATGACGTGGGGGAGGGAATTTGTAGCAAGAATAATTTATCTAATTAAGGTAAGAGCAAGCTACAAAGTCCCCCTCAGTCTAGTTGCTACAAAGCAGTTTTGACACATGTTCTTAGTACTTTGAAGAGTGGACAACTTTGTGCCAATAGTAGATGTTCAGAGGTAGCCTTTAGTTGCTCATAGGCTGACAAACAGGTTGTCATGAATCTGTCTGCTAGTTCATCCAGTCTCATTAAATGTAAGGCAGAAACAGAAGGAGAAAATCAATAATGAAAAGCAAGAATGATGCATGAAATTGGCATCATGCCAAGATGGCATGTTTGTGTGACAGGCAGTGTTCAGAACTAATTTGCTGGCTTGTTTTTAGTGTGTTGTCTTTTTCTGACCCTGTACTAATTCCAGGATCAAATAAATACATCCAGTCAGTTGGTGAGCTTCTCCAATCCTTAATCCTCTTTCTTGATAATATTATTTAGCTGATGTGTAGCTCTATCCATGCTGATGCAGTTAGACTGTTTCCAATACTTCTCTTTTACTGAGCAGGCATGCTCTCTTCTTTTATGAGCAGAAAAGAGGAGCTGGGATGCCAGAGAACTGTGCTTTAGGAGTTAGAGAAGGCTTGGGGAGATCAAGTGTCAGTTGTGGAAGGATTTTCTGGTGTCCTTATGATCTAGATCTAGGAAAACAATAAAGAAAACCAGAATTTCAGTTAGAGATACAGAATAAGACATAGCTAGGTTAACCTTTTTTTTCTGGAGGGAAGCAGTGAGTCCTTGGTAAGTGGTCATTTCAGATAGAGGTTCAGGGGAAGAGGTAATGTGCTTAATGACTGCTCATGAAGCTCCTAGTGAGGGGGGAGAGTAGTGTGCCTGCACTAGACAGTGTCATTTGAAGTGATAAGAAATTTGATTTAAAACTATTTCAAAATGCATAACTCCTTTATTTTTAAAATGTTTTAATGACATAGTAAAGCTCCTTTTTTAAATACCATTTCTGTAAAGAACTTCTGTTAGTTTCATACCTAAGATTGTCCTTAATGCCTTGTTTACAATGGAAAGCATATTAAAATATGTATGATCACTATCTGACATTCAGGTTTTCACCATTACATCAGAACTGGGAGCATGAAGAAAGGGATACAAGTTTCTTAATTTTTGTTTACACAGTGGTATATCATTAGTGGGAGTAAGTGAACAGTGTTCTCTCCCTATCTTGCCAACACTGTCCCTTTCGAGACCCCAGGGGAGGAGGAGGCTGGCAGTCGCATAGGTCCCCAGGTTCCCGCTGCATCCTCTGAGCCATTGGCTGTCACACAAAGGTGGGTGCTACCAGTCCTTCTGGCAGCATTGTTTAGAAGTGGAACCTGTCTTGAAATGATTTCAGTGAATAGATTTAGGAGTAAGTTTGTGCTAAATCCCAGTCTTGCATAGGTGCTTAAATCATAGGTAGGTGGCTAACTCCAAGGGAAATTTAGCATGATGGAGAAGCTGCTCATGCACCCCTTTCCTCATTTCCCCATGTTGTGAATTGCATTCTTAGGTATGTTTTTTTCCTTCCTCATGTGAATGAGGAGCCTACCTCAAGTTTATTACTTCCACTTTTGAGAGGGACACCGAAAAGTCAGTTGGAAAGATACTTTCACCTTGTTTAAATGCTTCTATAAATTTGGGTATTGACACCTTTTGTAAAGTTATCAAAGATTTGTACCTTTCAAATTTTCATTGTTGCCTTGTTTTTTTATAAATCCTCTTTTTCTTTATTTATGGTATGAGTTTATTTGTTTTGTTATTTCAAGAACAATGAGATGTAATATGGTGTGTTTTCTGAGGCTTTGATTTGTTGAATGTGTGAGTTTAAACAGGTGACTAAGTATACTTCTAGTTGCTTTTATTTCTTGGTTTTATATTTGAGCCTCAGGAAGCATTTTAATACCAGTTTTAACAGATCATTTCATATGCTTGTATAATTTTGTAATATAAATCTTTCATTTAGTGCAGCTGTTTGGATACTATCTAAAAACCATTACAAACCTGATGTAAGCTATTAAAGCTGGTATCAAGTTATTCATTCAAATGATAGTCTGCATATAAATTTAAGAACAGCTGAGACAGCTGAGAACAAGGGGTTAATTTTATTCAACAACTTAGATGAGGACTTGTGTATGTTTAAACATAGTTCTCACGATTTGTGTAATTAGTGTTAATACTTGGTTTTACCTTGAAAGGACCTCATATAACTAGCACTTTAGCAGTTAATTAATTCTGTTCGTAAAGAAATAACAAGTGGGTGTACTTTATAGGACAGGGATAAGGAAAATCTAAATGGTAATCCTCGTGGCAATATATGTTTTGAAAGCTGTTGGTTTGTTTCCCTAGATGAGAAGAAGCTAATGCTCTATCTAGAATTTGACTTGACTATCCCTTCTGACCTCAGTCTCATTAAAATTCAAAATAAACTTATCTGCAGATGACTGTTTCATGGAATAAGTTAGAAGGCCACATTGCTTAGTTAATTTGCTTATTCCTACACCTGCGTTAAGAATTTTTTTGCTTTCCATAGGTCTTTTCCTTGAACTGACTAATAAACATCATCTTACACAAAAATTTGCTTGCATTATGCAGTTGAATAAGGGTTTGGATTTCTAGCCCCTAACATTCAATGTGGAAAGCTGCTTTGCTAAATTCAAAAGCTGCTTTCCTCTGTGGAAGCTGGAATTTGTAACGTAAGTATATGTAATTATGGTCCAGAGGTGGCATTACCTAATAAGAGAACTCTTCCAGGAAAATGTGGAGCCACTTTCACCTTTCAGTATGATTCTGTCTCCACTAGTTCAAATCTATACATTCTCATGCCTACACTGCCCTTGACTTTGGTCCCTGGTAGTTCTCTAATGCTTACTACAGTATCTTTCTTCATGGTCTTTGTCTTCCTTGGCTGAACAAACCAAGATCTTTTGATGGGCCTTCCTTTTTCTTGATCATCCTGTAACAGTTCTTCCCACCTTTTTTAGTTTTCATTCTTTTGGCTTGGCTAAAAAATATACTTAAAATGTTTGCAACCTGTTTTTGTTTCCTACAGAGTCTTCCCCCATTCAATGCCCAAGCTGCAGTATTCAGTAAACTGATAGCTGTTCAGTATTCTCTTCCATCTTCAGTGCACATCTTTCTTTTTTTCTTTTTTATTCCATGACAATTAACATGCTTGCTTGATACTTACTTTCTAATGATTTCTGCTTTGTTTTCACTAGAATATAAATACTTATTTCAGGCTTTGCAAGAATGTTTTACATCATCTCCTAATGTCAAGGTCTCCTCACATTCAGTATCAAACCAGCAATGATAGTGATTTCACTTTTCAGCATAACTGTGTATAACTCCACACTATACAGTACTTTTTGCTTCAGAAAAAAATGCTTAAAACTATTTTCTGGTCTTGATTTCTTTACTAAGAAAATATGAGCTTATGTGAACAAGCTTAAAGTACTTAATGACCACTCATGTGAGAGACATATGAATGTGAACAAAATCAAAGCTAGAATCTGGTTTTGTTTGGTGGTATTTTCTTGTCCAAGCTGCACCCTGTTTCCTACAATATCTTTTCTCACTTGTTGAATGTGGTGAAGAAGACAATGGCTTGGCGCAGTAGTTCTTATGCCAGCAGCTCTTTTCTCTGTCCCTGCCTTCCCTGTCTCTGCTGTATATGTATAAATACATTACCTTCTGTAACCTGCAGTTTGATACCCACTTCTTTAATGCAGTCCATCTTCCTTCTTCAGCCTCCCCACCCCTTCAGGAACTGCTTGGTACCATCCATGGTAGAGAACAGATAATTTCTTGCCTTGTCCATCTCCTACTTGAAAACAAGATATGTGGCTGCACTCTTGCCTCTTGTTCTTACATTCTCATTGTCTTGCTGAAGCCTTTTTGCTCTTTCTCCTTTGCTTCCTGGTTGCTCCACAGCTTCACCAGATATAGGGAAAATTTTAGAGCAGGCAAGCACTCATAACTAGAGAGAGTTGTCAGCTCTCCCCAGCATGAGTAGGACTTGCTAGAAACCCAGTTGTTGAGAGCTCATAGTGAGGTAAGTAACGTTGGTAAACTCCCTCACTTCTACTCATCCCAATACAGAGAGTATCTTGACACCAAAAGTGTGTGGACCACTGATCTTGCTATTCCTTCTAACTGGTTGTGGTACAAAGCCAGCAGCTTCTTAAGGAGTAAAGGAAGAAGAAAAATGTAGTACTGACAGGGTTTGCAGCTTCCCACCCATCCCTGCTGGACAACTGGTAAAATGGAAATTGTTTCAGAGAATCTGTGTTTCATTCCAGATTCTGTGGAGAAATGTGATCCTAATGCTCTTCTGTCCCTATCTCTTTTATCATCTTTTCTTACACCATAGAGGCCCAGGGTGAGTTTCTAATTCCTACTCCCATAATACAAATCACAGAATGGTTAAGTTTGGAATGGACCTCTGAAGATCATCTGGTTCAACCCCCCTGCTTAAGCAGGCCAAAGTCTGCTCTCCTGAAGTTCAGGGAAGGTTAAAGCTTCTGAGTAAGACCAATTTTAAGAATTTTTATGGCTTGTAAAACCACTTACTGTTCTTAAAGCTCACTCTTGGAAAAGGCTTAGTCTTTGTTACTCCCAAAGTTCATCCAAGAAGTCTGCTTCATACAACAGCATATGGAAAAGCTAATGCCAAGAAACTACATTTTGGAAAGGTTAAGAGCAACTGAAAATGTGTGCTTCTAATGGAAAATATTTTGCATACTTAAATATTAACACATGCAACAATAATTATTTGGTGTATATTTTGAAGACTATGCATTCTGCACTTCATAGGGAAGTTCAGTAATTTGTCTTAGTTCTTGGATGGCTGAAAACTTAGTGACAATGATGACGTACTTCCTAATCCAGTGGATAATTGAATGAAGGTCATGTCTGAATTCACACATATGTTCTTATGGGAATGATGGGGGAAATTAGCTTCACATATGAATTTCGTTGTACAAAAAATACATTCTTTAGTCCAAAGCAATGCTGAATTTGCTGTAAGTTGATGCAAGTCTTGCTTATGCCAGAAGTCAACAAGCTGGTTGTTAGCAGAAACTAGAATGCTCATTGATCCTCTCATTCCCAGTAGCTACTTTTTTACACTGCATCAACTTTGTAATCTTTTATTAATGTTGGCTAGTTGTTTAAAGTTCTTATATGGTTATGTTTGTAACTTTTTGAGAGGAAAAGGGTTTTGGATGAGGTTTATTTGGAGTGGATTAAGAGTGAGGAAAGCAAGTTTGACACTGTACTAAACTATGTAGCATTCTGTTATATACTCCAGAATAGTTAAAGTAAGTTTATTAAAACCTCTCACATTCTTACAGAAGAGATGGACCACTTGATCATATGAACATGGAATATCTAAAGGATTCAGTGCTTTTTGCTTGTCATAAAGCTTTTGTAACAAATGTCTTTTGTCCTCTAGGGATTTTTGGCTAATCAGAAGAGAGCTGAAAACTTGAAAGATCCTTCTGTGCTGCCTGATTTGTGTTTGAGTCATGCAAATCAGCTGATGATTATGTTAACTAATCACAGAAAACTATTAGACATTAAGCAGAAGTGTACCACTGCCAAACAGGAGCTTGCAAATAATCTACAAGTCAGACTAAAGTAAGTTACGACTTTTCAACTTTATGTTGCAAATTCCACTTAGATCAAGAATGTTTAAACAAAAGTGTCGTGAAGAAGACTTTAGTAATGTGTGTGTGTATATATATATATATATATATTTTTTTTTTTTTTTTTTTAATGGGAGAGAAAATAAAAGCTGCATCACTTCAGTTTATGAAGTTATGATGTGAAACAAAACATTACTTAAACAGAAACTCTTCCTACAGTTTTAACAGTCTTCACATCAGTAAAACAATATCCAGGAGCCTACATCTCTCCTCTGCCTCACATCAGCCTCACAAGCTGTCAGTCTTGTTTCAAATTTGACTGGCAATTATATTGATGTTTTCAAAAGAGTATAATGAACATAAGTAAAATGCTGTTCAATAGCTTGTGATCATATGAAAGCAGAAAAACCTGTCACTAGTTTGTGGCTTACTTACAGTTCATGAAGAATAGTTATATCCAGCAAAAATGAAAATGGCAGCTAGCAAAAATTAAGCTTTTTTCCTGTAAGTGTCATTTTTGTATGACATGGATGGTAATAAGTAGTTTGTATCACTCAATGGGAAATACAGTTCCCCCCCCCCCCCCCATTACTATACCTAATCCTTCAGCTTTAGTTAATTTGCCACATCAGATGCATGGAAAAGTTTAGAAGAGAGGTTAATAATTTCCCGGAAGAAATACTATTTACCCTAGCAGCTAATAATTAGGCCACACTGTGACCCTATTAAATGCTGGATAACCGTAGAGTAGAATTTTGTCTCCTTAAAGTTTACAGTTCGTATAGACAAGACAGGTACAAGGTGCATGAAGAAGTAAAGCAGAATCAGCAATGCAGTAGCAACAAAGATCCTGTTATAAAATAAATTATGGCTAGGTAAATCAGAATGTAGATTTTTCTCAACTGCCCATGCATGTTCTCTTATCTAAAAAGATAACTTTTCATGTGCCATTTTTCACTGTAACAAGTACTTGTGGATAGTATATAGCAGCTAGTTTGCCATAAATTTGCACTTTTACTTACTATGTGTTAAAATATTTGTGTAGCTATATGCTTAATTCCTGATTTATTAGAGGGGAAACATTTACATCCCTTTGGAAGAAATAAGCTTGTGAGGCGTGGAGAGTATAGCCAAAGAGCATAGATCTGAAGAGAAGAATAAAACACAGATTAAAAAAAACAAAAACAAAAAAAACCCCACACTCTACTCTGGGTCAAACCAAAGGTTCTTCTAACCTATCTTCAGTAGCAGCTAGTAGCAAATGACCATAGGTATAACAATAAGGAAAGGACATAAGGATATTTCTCCATGAGAATATTTGCATATAGCTTAGCTTATCTGATCAAGAAGCATTCCTCATGTTTAATTGCTGATGGAGGTGGTTTTTTTCCATGAATTAGTCCAACTTTTTAAATTCACATAAATTCCTGGCTTTTATAACAGTAAGTTCCTACAGTTTAACTATATGTTAAGTGGAAAAAGTACTTCTTTTTGTATTTGAATCTTCCTCTTGTTAGTTTCATGTAATCCCCTCTTTTTATTTCTTACTATTTGTTACTGTGAGATAAAATCAACAGTGCATGTGTTTGTCTTGTAGTTTCCATGTTGGGATGTGTTCCTAGTTGCTTAATGATAACTTGTCTGTATATGTTACTTCACTTTTACTCCACTTCTGTCAATAAAAAACATTTTTATTACTTTAGGGGTGTAGCTGCACCTTATAGAAGATTTGCTGCCAAAGAAGTTATAATTTTTCCAATCAAACACACTGGTCTATCCCCTTTTAAGTAGTCGTCCTGTGATGTAATTATGTTGGTGTCTGTGCTTTAAATTAATGTAATGATCAAGGAAAAATTACCTGTATTCAACAAGACCATTGAAGATATGATTATACAAAATGGGAATTTTGTATAGTGTCTTAGAAGAATAGTGTCTTCTGTACTCTTGACATACCAGCTTTTTTAATCCCTATATGGAGAAGGTTACAATATCGCGCCACCTAAGGTTATGTATGCTAAAAGCATTACTTGTCAAAACCAAAACTTAACTCATATAGTGGTAATTTTCATTTTTGAGCACTAAGTAGACTTCTTTCTAGGAGAAATTAAGAGGAAATTTTAAGGCAGCTACTGAATTCTGAATTACTTGGCATTTCCAAATAGCCTGTTGTCCCATGTAAAATGATGTCATTGTTCAGTTGATTCAGACGTTGTTAATCTTGGTGAAATTTTAAATAGAGATGTCTAAGTTGTTATCTTCTAATGTGTAACCTACTTTTATAGGTGGTGTTGTTTTGTAATGCTTCATGCTGACCAAGATGGAGAGAAACTACAAGCTTTGCTTCGTCTTGTAACAGAACTCTTAGAAAGGGTCAAGGTTGTAGAGGCTCTCAGTACTGTTCCTCAAATGTACTGTCTAGCTGTTGTTGAGGTTGTAAGGAGAAAAATGTTCATAAAACACTACAGGGAGGTAAGTAAGAAACTTTTTGAGACCAAACCTTTATCAGTGTATAAGCCAGTAACTAAATATGTATATTTTGCCTTCTGTAGTGGGCAGGAGCTTTAATAAAAGATGGGAAACATCTATATGAAGCTGAAAAGGCAAAAAGGGAATCTTTTGGTAAACTGTTCAGTAAGTATTTTCTGTACTGTAAAATCAGTAATAACTATGGTTTTTTGTCTCTGTAGTTAAAATACCTGTATGATACTGTTTTTTGCTACTTTAAATAGGGAACACCCACAGCATGCCAAATGGTGCTAGTATGAACAATATTTTTTTCTAAGTCATGTTGCCATCAAATTAATAAAATTTTCCATATCATTTATGCAAAATGCTGTGAAAGCTCTAATGAGTTTAATGCTTGTGGTAGGTAAGATTTCAAAGTTATTACACTTGAGTGCAGTTTGTTTGAATGTGTTCTGCGACCTTTACTATTCTTTAGTTACACTTTTGAAAGTGTTATTGAATATTCAAGTACAGGCACAGCTTCCTCTGTACTTCCTCAAAACAAAAAAAAATTAAGAACTGTGTCTGAAAAGCTGACCAGAGGTTAAAAATAAAATAAAGCCTGAAGTTGCTGATAAATCTCGTTCTTTCTCTAAAGTCTACAACGTATGTTCTGAATGAACTACTAAAATAAGAGAATTGAGCAAGAGAGTATCAGAAGACATTGGAACAGAGATTAAGAAAACTGCAAAGAAGAAAATTTGAAACAATTGTGTTTTTGTGATGGAAGTGAACATTATCA
The DNA here is from genome assembly GCF_036417845.1 of Apteryx mantelli. Taxonomy (NCBI): domain Eukaryota; kingdom Metazoa; phylum Chordata; class Aves; order Apterygiformes; family Apterygidae; genus Apteryx; species Apteryx mantelli. The sequence continues at coordinate 34,171,082 of NC_089979.1, read as the reverse complement.
AAAAGGAGGCTTGAATGGGCGGCAGAGTTTATTTCACAGTCTTTTTTTGGTTGAAGTTCTGTGGTCACTTGCAATTTTTTTGTAGTCAAGAATGACATGCTTGGTAATGCTCTCAAATTTAGTCTAGCTGTTTAACTGGAGTAGCTCAATTGTTTTCCATTGAGGCATTGTTTGAATGTTGCATTTATTTCTTCTAAATAACTGATTTTTCTTTGCACAGGGAAGTCTTTTTTAAGGAATCGTTTGTTTAGAGGACTTGACTCCTGGCCTCCATCCTTTTGCGTATGTACTCAATATCTTTTTATGTTCTTTATTGCTTTTTATAAACTGTAGTTTCGTAAATTTAAAAAAATAAGCTTAATTCAAGCTATATGCCTGTCATGCTGCTCTGGCACAGGTGAAACAGCTAGGAGCTAGAATTCTTTGCTATGTAAAGTGACCTTTATTAACATTGGTTCATAACTTGCAGTGTGGTAAGAGAGGAAATGCCAACTTGATACTGCTTTTTAATAAGGAGTCTGTAGTATTGAACAAAAAACTATTAAATCACAGGAAACAGAGGCCAGGAGGGATAATCCGATTGTCTAATCCGTAAAATTAAGTAGTAAAAGGAAGTAAAAGGTTTCCATGTTTTCCTATAATCACTGGATGAGTGAAACGGGGTTTTCATCTCTGTTGTCTGATGCGAGTGGCAGATAACGTGAAGGGTTGAAAAAGTATAACTGTAATCAAGTATTGCCTTTTGACTTTGATTTGATACAGTTTGGTTAATTCAAGTAGCGTATCTCTCCTTGATTCTGATATGGCCATCTTGCTTTGCCTGCCTTGTTTAACCTCTTCAGGTGGTTCTTTGTGGCATTTTTTTTTTTTGAAAGGGTTTGTGGTAAAAAAGAATGCTATTGCTTTAGTGTTTTAACTACTGAAATTTGGTTTTAGAAATTTAAATACTGAACTAAATACTTAGCTGCTTATTTATTAGCACACTAAATAAAGCTTCGGTCCCATCTCTTATCCCCTAACACACTGTTTATGTCTAGGAAGCTTGGTAATGAGAAGGAAATACTGCTGCCAGAGGCATTATGGACAGACTTAATGACTAAAGATATGAATGGATTTTTTTTTATTAAGGAAGAGAGGTGGGAGTAAGTTCCTTTAAAAGGAGAAAGAAATCTTTCAAGAGAGATCAGAGTTTAACTGCAACTTCTGTTTAATGAATTAAGTTCTTTTTTTAATCCTTCCTTAGTCATCTTGATATTACTTTACAACTATGTGCAAATTATTTTCTTTTATACAGACACGAAAACCTCGCAGATTTGACAGTGAGCTTCCAGATATCTCATTAAGTGATTTGCAGTTTCTGCAGTCTTTTTGTCCTTCAGAAGTGCAACCATTACTCAGGTAAATCACCTTTTTAACTTTGTGTGGTATGGAAGTTGCTTCCCTTTCTGTCCAGCTCCTGCCTCTTCAATCCCCTCGCCCTCATTCATTGTGCATAAGAAAGTGACAAAGATGTTTTCTGAAGTGATACCATAAGCAATGCTCTCCACTGACTTACTGCAGATACTCGTGTTACCTTTGTGCTTCATGTACACAAGAGCAGATGATTTGAACACACATATTCCCTGCGTATTCTGTATTGAGATGTAAAGGATGTTGGACATTCCTCTGAACTGCCTCCCAGCTAAAACAAAAAAATCTTCTCAGTTTTAGACTGAAATAAACTCATGTTGTGTTTCTTTGTCAGATCAGAATTATGTTAATGGTATTCTGAGGCAAATAAAATAAACTTCTTTAGCCCAGCATGATATCATAGAGAACTCCTGTATTCAATTATTGCTCCCCCTTTGTCAGACTTATGCTGCTGAAAGATGGGTTCTCTAAGTGTTTCTGCTGTCTAGGGGAATTCATCATTTCAAGCAAAAGCTCTATTTGCATGTTTCTTACCTCCTATGATGAGACAGGCATGCAAATGTATGGAGGAAAGCGACAGTTTCATCTCACAGGCAAGTTAGTTGACAGTTTCTGATCTAGGACTTGGAGATGTTTTTCTGGGAAAGCTGTCAGAGTGAACTTCCAAACTCTTATGTCTTCAACCTGTAGAAATGTCAAACAAGATAATTGGCAAGAAATATGAGGGAGCAAGGTCCTGTCTAGGAGAAGATCTTTCCATCTGTTTCAGCACTATCAGGTGCTGCTTGTATCCATTGCTCTTCAGCTAGAAGGGATCTGCAGTTAGATTTGATCAGATTCTACTCTGCAGCCCCAGAGCTACAAAGAATAAAGTAAATCCAAAAGAAGATGCTCCACCATCAGCTTTCAGATTTGCCGACTGTATCAGCCTGATATCTGTTACTGCTACACACTGCAGGAGCTGAATTTGTTGTTCTCCTCTATTTTGTACTGGCATTCTGGTTTTGATTTCAGAATTGCTGACAATCCTTTTGGTATTATGGCTGCTGGCATTAACAATAAGTATAGTGAGTTTAGTTTGCAGGACAGCAGATTTAGCCTAGATCATGATGATACAGGTGACATACCCTGCTTAATTTCTGTTATTAAGCTCTTAGTTTTGCTCCTCAGTGATTTTGCAGTTAAGATGCAAGCTATTATGCCATATTGCTGAGGTTTACTGGATTTACAGGTTTGTGAGAAGCTTACAACTTTTATGGGCAAGTTCCTACTGAGTTCAGGGATAATTTTGCTTTGCTGTTGTCAGACCAGTCAGTAACCAAACTGGGCCTAATGTAGTGACATCTCTTTCCACTTGATGGCAATAGAGGTGAGATTGTCATGTGCGTCCTGGTTTCTGTGCTCAGGATTACATTAGGTGGAAGTGTTGATGATAGTGGTGGATTTTCAACTGCAGTGGGCAGAGCTGTCAAGCACCTTGATAAACGCTGACCTTAAGACCAAACTTTAGAGCAGTGCTCTCTTTGGTATTTTCATCTAATATCTAAAAAGGAAACTCAACAATCGGCAGACTAACGGTCTGAAGCCCAGTGCCAAGTCCTTTCCCATCAGCACTAATTTCTTGAGCTGCAGAGTTAATGGTACTTCTACTCATTTACAGTGCTTCAGTCTTCGCAGCTTCTCAGTTTAAGCAATTATTGAGATCTTAGTTCTAGAAAAATGCACTAGATGCCACTTGCTTTATTTTTTTGAATAGAGAATGCAAAATACAGTGAATTATAGTCTGTTTTTATTATACTGTGAATGTAAATAAAATCCTGATTTATCAGTGGAGCTATTCCAAACAAGTTTAAAAGTCTGGAAATACAGGCTCTCAAGAAAATTAAATGTTGCTTTTCTAGAGGTTTATAAAATTTACAGTTGGAGGATTGTTATGCAGCACTTGCATTGCAATCACAGCAGATTAATCTTTTAATTTAGAATACCTATTATTAAAATAGAATAATAGAGAATTAATAGCTACTCCAAAAGAGAAGCTGAACTGGTGAGAATCCAGGAGAAAAGAATCAAGTCATTAGTGAACATAAGTGCTTCAATTACAGATTTAATCGCTAGAAATTCTCTTCTATTAATGTTATTTTAATTCTAGGTAATACCAGTAAATATTTTCTCAGAAGGAAAGACTCCTAGATATTACTTCCCCATTATTGTGTTTATCATTATGTACTCCTTAAAAGTGCTGAAGTTTTTAATTAAAAATACAAATATCAGGTGTTTTTTGTGGGTTTTCCTTGTAAAATAGATGTAATGAAGAAGATAAAGGATAAACTTTACACAATGAGAAGTTTAGTCTTGTTTGAATATACACATAGCAATTTAATGTGTTTGAGTATTAGGTGTTATAATGTTGGGAAAAAAAATAATCCTATGCTGTCTTTAAGGGTTCCCATACTTTGTGACTTTGAACCTCTTCACCAGCATGTACAAGCTCTCCATAACCTGGTAAAAGCAGCACAGAGTTTGGATGAAATGTCACAAACCATTACAGACCTACTGAATGAACAAAAGGTATTTGTTTTTCTTTACTAAGACTTCAGAGAAGTAAAATATTTTCATAATACTGTTTTAACAACCTCTTCAGAAAAAAACTTTTTGTTTTTCAAAATGTGTGGATTGATTTATTGGTCTCACAACTGCATAGTCATGTAGTTTCCTTTCTAATCACATACTAGTAAATATTATGAGAATTTTGAGCTCTTCAGGGAGTAAAATGAGCCTCTTTAGGAAACAGTTAAAGATGTTAAATATCTTCTAAACATTTAATGGATATTAAATTCTACAGAATTTATAGAATTAATAGAATACATTCTAGAGAATTTAGAGTTTTTCTTTTAATATTTCTACTTTCTGCTTTTTTTCTTGAGTTTCTGTATGCAAAATGTGTTGGTTTTGCCTTTGTCACTTTGGTTTGTATTTAATGAGGTCGTTTGTTACTTCTGTTTGTGTTCGTGATTGCTTCTGAAGTCCTTCTGGCACAAGCAATTAATGAGAATTCCGGGCCTTGATTGGTTGTCCGCATTAACCTTAAAATTGATATGTCAGCTACTTCTTTCTTGCAGTCCTGTGGGTTTTTTTGTTTGAAATATATGCAGTCTTTTTCTTTCTGTATAGAAGGAACAGATGTCAAAAAATCTCTTCCTTACAGTTTCACTCTGCCTTTCAAGCAGACTCCTTCCCCTGGAAACTGTTCCTGTCAGTCACTTTCAATTGCTTCTTTATGGTCTGTCCCTAACTTTCATAATATACCAAACAGCCCTTTTAGCTTCTGTAGTCTGTCTGTTCTGACTGTAGCCTGTTCCAGCAAAACCCCAGGTGACACTAGAAATGCTTAAACTTTTATTTGAAGCTGACTGCTTCAAACTGTGGCTTCTTTAGCAGTTTTACTATAGGAAAAAAGGTGCAATTTTTATGGGACTCCATTTGGTCACATCTGAGTGATCAGATGTGTTTTGATGCTGACTAAAAGCACATTCTGTGCCTGTCCTTATATTGAACTTTTCCTAGTCCCAATTGAATTTAATGTTTATACATTGAATAAAATACTCAATCCAAGGGGAAAAAAAAAAGTAATTTTAAGAACACAAGCATTTCTGTATGCTTGTTTGTGGAGTGTCTTTCTGTAGAAATGTTTTCACAATGATAGTTTGGATCAGTTTTCCTCCTGTCGAGATCTTCTTGGAACTTTCACTTCCATTTTGCTTTTTTTTTTTTTTTTTTTTTTTAGCCAGTTCAACTGTGAACTCATGAGGAAAATCCATTGTTTCTGCAGAGTCTGCTTGTCTTGTGAGGAGAGGACATTCCCCATTCAGTTTTATAATTCAAATTTGTTAGGAGCAGAGGAGTAGAAGTCATTGACTCTCGTTTACTGCTACATCACACAGTCATGTTATGTAATGTAATCTTGTGCGTAGATGTTAAATTCTGTTTAAACAGAATTTTTTGACCACCATTACAGTAATTTCTTTTGGAACTCATCTGTCACCTCTACTGTCTGTTTGGAAGCAACCAGCCTGCTACTCAGTTGTCTTTATGAATATCTTCAGATTTGTCTTGGATATTGATTCCAACTACATTTTAGAACACACACAGTGTCTCAGTGCTATATAAGATCTGTCAAAAGGTTAAAATATCCTTCTCCTCCTTCCCATGGTGCTGTTGTATGTTATATCTTTGAGTTGTTACTTATTTCTATTTTTAATTTGTTCTTGACGTATGGGCCTGTTCAATTTTGAGTTGGAAAACGATGGTCTGAGATGCTCTGAGTTGAAGGTGGACTTCTACATACCATAGCATGGTCCATTGGAACACTTCCTGCTGTTTAGAAGTGAATCCTGTTTTGTGATATAAGCGGGAAGTGCTGAAGCAATTTTTCTACATCCTTATTGAACTTTATTCAAGTTGTATCATAATAACTGCCTACCTAAATGATACTACTACAATGACTGAAAGATTTTAGTGTGTTCTGGGAATGCTGTATTCCAGCATCACTGTTTACTAATTCTTTTCCCATGTATATTGAATCCTCACTTTGAAAAAGTACTAACTGCTGCAGATAAGCTTGAAGTCTTTAAATTCTTTATAGCTGGTAACTCTGTCTTATTTATTGCCTTCTTGTAGTAACTTGTGGTGGGCTTGTCTAGTACAGTCTCTCTCCTGGATTTTAAAAACAGCTGTTTTGATAGCAGCTTAACTTGAACCATTTTTTAAACTTTTTTTTTAAGGTAGAGTGTTTCCATGAAACAACACAGAGGCTTTCAGAGCTCACCTTCACTTACTTGTCTCATAGCTACGTTTGGATGAGATTCTTCTGTCTCTTTTTTCCTATTGCTTATTGCATGTGAAAACTATCAAATAAGATTCAGCTACCTAAACCTAAAATATCCCTGAGACTTCAGGTCTTGAAGCAATTTCTGGCTGCTCCCCTTTTTTCTTTTTGGTGGAAGAGCTATTCCAACCTGCAAAAATCTGACAGCTTTGTACTTTCAAATTATTTGATCTATTTTCTATAGATTAAGTGCCTTGTCATTGCAAGCGAATGGAAGTGAAAAACTGCTCTGATTGCTGCTTCTCAAAAGAGGGAATGCTGGGTAGGAAACCTGACATTTTGGGGGATTCAAAGTTTGGAAGCCAAGGTACTGCACAAGTTAATTTGAAATTTAATTATACCTAATAACAATGGAACAAATGACAGGAAAGGTGTCTTGTTCAGTCTGGGGCTTCACCCATCTTAATGCTCTGAAAGTCCATCTAAAAATTGGTTCAGACTTGTTTATCCAGGAAATTTTTATTGATATCTGGCTGCACAGAAAAGATATATTTGCCAAATCAGGAGAATCTCTTCTTTACCCTGTTCTCTTTTGCTGTGCTTTGAGCAGTTAGGGTTCTTGGCTGACTCCGAAATGTCAAATACTTAGACAGATTTTGATAATTGTCTCTTTTCTTAGAGTAAATTACATTGCACAGAGCTGGGCCACTCATGATGTCAGATAAGAATGACCATCTCTATATGTCATTTCAGTGATTCATTTGAAATTTTTTGAATTGAGCCAAATAGGTCTTTTGGAAAGGTTTTTCTCCTCAGAGATGTTGTTCTTATTACTTGATGAAAGAAATTAGTTGGTCTTCTCTGGGCCACTTTGTTCTATACATGATCCAGAAGGTTTTTTTTAATGTACTACTTTTACCCAAGTCTGCCCAGCTTGGCACAGAGTTGGAAGGGAGTGTGTAGGCAGGAAGCCTTGCTTATATAGCAGAATGTTGCTACTGTACCTGGCCAAGGAGGCCCTTCAGCCCCAGCCTCCCTTTCCATACTGGTGGCAGCAGAAGTCTGGTTCTCTAGATTGGACTGTGACAGCAGTTCAGCTTCCGGGGCAGAGGCAAGCAGGGTGGTGGTTGTTGTGAGTTTTTTTTGGTTTTTTTAGTTGCTTTGGGCAGGAGAGGAAAGCTGAGGCTGCAGACAAATGAGTAAAAAGCAGGTCAAACAGGAGATGGAAAATTTGGTTCCTGCGTGGCCATGAAGCTGGCTCATCTAATGTGGTGTACTAAGTATGCTACTAATTTTTTACTGTCCTCTTAACTCTTTACTTCAGCTTTCTGGTTCATAGAACATTAATCATTATATGCTTCTTTATCTGACTTGAGTATTACATCAGAGTAATTAAAGAACAGTAACTTCATTTTTAATGTGTTATTTCTTTGGAATTTGTTTTCCTTTTTAATGCTTTCTGCTTATTCTGTGTGTTTTAGTGGTCTCACACCAAAGCAAATGTTGTGCCCTCTCATTTCGATAATAGAGACAAAGTTTAAGCAGATCAGTGGTTGGGTTAAAGATATCCAGAAGAAAGTTAGTGCTGTAGGAGTGATGTAAGATGATTAAGGTGTTTTCTCCACTGTTAGCAGGTAATTAATGCATGCAATCCTGTGGTATTAAAAGTTTCCCTTGTAAGAGAAGCTGGCTTTTCAAATGAGATTATGAACACCATTTGTTATAGTCGAGTTTGAAGTCAGCGCTATTCATAATCCTTCAAAGAATTTCCCCATTCCCTGACTGTAAGTTAACCACAGTAACATAACTAGAACAAGGCATGCAATCCAGCATTTCAGAACTTGACAGTTAATTCTGCTCCTCTCTCTCTGCCTTCTGTTTTTTTCCTTGTTTGCTCTTGACTCCTTTTCCTTTGGGATCACAAGAATTACAGTGTATGATGCAGGCATACATTGTTACCTGTAGATTGTAAATAGGCAGGCAGGCATGGCAGACACCAGGTTCTCAGGAAAACAGGCAACAGTAATCAGTCTTCCACATAGTTTCAGCTCCCCAAAATGTGAGGTTTTACTCCTCACTAGGCAGTAATCTAATTGGAGCCTCAGCTCACAACAGCCACTGCAGAACTATGGAATTCATCATTGCCCCTAGCTGGGAGGGAACCATGATCAGTAGAGTGTTGCAGCACACAGTGATGGTCTTTTTTTCTTTTCATGCTATGGCCTTATTTTCTACCTTCTGATATCATCTTGTAGGAATGCCAAAAAACAGATAACATCTTCCCTTTGTGTGTGGCTCTCTGTATGACTGCCTCATATTTAAAGTCTTTGAAGTGATTTTTTTTATGTGCTTATTGACATCTGTGATGCTATCTTGTATTACCATTAAAGAAAGCTCTGGTTTATCAAAATTAAATGTTTGTCATTTAAAGCATATGCTTTGAATCCAGGCACTTATCAGTGTATACTGTGTCCTTCAACACTTTCTTTTAAATGTTCTCTTAGACAAATAACAAGCTGAAATTTGACCCAAGGGAAACATATTTAAATATGAACTAATACTACTTTTATCAAAGCAGCATTTCCCTGTAAGTTTCTTTTCTGTTCCTTATATGCTGTGCTCATTTTCAGTGACTAAAGACAATATTTTGTATATAGTGAAGAAAAAGTGGCAGTTTTCATCATCAGAGTTCAAAATCACTGTATGACTAACTTCCATAAATAGAGATGCAAAGGCTAATGGAGGTGAGGTATATATGCAGCTCACTATTTGGATGGGTGTCAGAGCTGGAAATAAATTCTTCCTAAATCTCAGTTCAGTATTCTGTTAGTCACACTATGTCCCCATTAAGAAGACACATATTTTGGACAGAGAAGGGTAGGATTCCTTTTTGCATAGCAGCAATTTGTGAAAGATTGAGAAAACAAAAGTTAGCTGCTTTTACATCAGCAATCTGGTATCTGTCACTTTTCTCTGTTGTTTCAGAGTTCTATTCCTGACTGTTTATTGCCCTGCTCCACTAACTGTTGTCAGTCTCAAATGAAGTAACTGAGTCCAATGGATAGCAAAAGTTTCTTCCATAAAAATTGATGTACTAGAAGAGAGTAGGGTCTCAAGAAAAGCACACAATTGAAATGCATGGAGACAATATGTCTGGTCCGGAAAACAGAGAGGCAAGAGCAGAATCATCATGGTTGTCAGCCCAAGGAGATTGTTTTTTCAGAACAGATCACCAGTCTGAAAGCTCTCCAGCACTTTGAAACTGAACACCTTATGTACTTTATTGCAAATATTCTGATGAGCCTTCAGGAACAGTTAAGTTTTTATGATGGTCAGATTCTGCAGAGAGATAAGATCAAACAAGTCCTTCAAGGATGAAGGACAGAAAAAGAAGGTAATGTTGGCCTATAGTCTTAAAGATACTGCATCTGAGATCTTTCAGAACACCGATCCATTCCAAAAACCCAACAAATCTCCAGTTTGTGATCTTGATGATCCTGCTCCTGCCTCTCCATCTCTGTTATAGATACTCCCTTTATGTATTTAAGCTGTGTGTATTTCACTATAATTTTCTTGGGGGGAAAATGCCTTGCTATCCATTCTATTATAAGTTGCTAGCGGTAAAAAGTGAGGCTGTATGTGTCTTTTAATGATTTCAGCTTTCAACTGGGTTGTGTTCTGCACTTGCTGAAGTTTAAGGTTTGCATTTTTTTCCTAGGATTCTGCAGATTCTAGTAATGTTAGCATTAGGGATTTGATATTCCCTGTTGTACTTGATAGTTAATAGCATAAGATACTGCAGGTTGACTGTTCCTAGTTCTGGTAGATGTGAAGATAGTAAAGGAAGATGACTTTAATTGTCACTTCAATTTTCCTGGCGAACAAAGCTGCAAGCAGTGAATTTATTATGTTAGATCTATCAGAAAGGAAAAATACGATAATCTATAACTAAAGTGTAATCCATAGATAAAGTATAATGTAAGTTAAATTGGTTTTCAGTAGTATTCAAAAATTTTGAGAAGCTTTTAAAATTAATCTCAGTAAGGTCTTACAATCTGTGTAAACAGCCTGTGTTTTGTAGTTTTCAAACTCTGGTGCTTTTCTGAATTTCAGGTGCATAAAAATAAATGCATGTAACTTTTATCCATTGGCCTGCAGTTATAATGCTAACTATTATAAATCATATTTTAACTGAATTCACTTAATTTATATATTCCATGGCAATACAGAAGAGCACTCATGTCTATGACTGCATAAATCTATGGTTTACAGAATGTATTGTAAAATCTGAAATCTTGTTTTATAATTCTTGAGTTCTTACTGAACAAGAACTAGTGATAATGAGATTTTAACATGTTATCTCTCTGTCCCAATTAATGAGAAGATTCACATGAAGAAAGTAGGTTTCAGCCTTTTAGATATCAAAAGGACTAGAGCTGATCAAAGTTACTTGGGAATAGTTCTGTAAAGGTGGAGAAGCTCACGTAATCTTTGTACTGTTTTACATGCTACTGTTACTCATTTAATTTGGATGGTTAATCTAACTCTTAACCTTTCAGTGCAGAGCAAAGGGCATGGAGCTACATAATCAGGTTTGACAGTATCTAGAGTTTATACAAAATGACAAAAATTGGGAGAGACAGGAATAGTGTGTGTGTGGGGGGGGAAATCCACCAAAACTGGGACCTCCTAAATTCTGAAGAATGAGAACATTACTTTTCATTAGAATGTGCCCTTCATTCTTCTCTCCATCTCTTTACATTGTCCACACTGCTGTTGATACCTGTTGCTGAGTTATTCTACATTTCTGAACAGGAAGAACAGTTTACATGCATGGTCTTGATACCCATATTAGTAGAAAACAGTTTTGTTGCAGTAAAACTTTTTTTTGTGAACTTTCTTTAATATTCATATTAATAGTGACTTCTGAATTGCACTGATTTTTAACAACAATATTAAACAACAGCAGTAAAAAATATATATGTTACCAGCAGTATTATCAAGAAAAACATTTTAAATAGGCTGTTAGAAAACAAAGGTTGTCTACTTCTGGCTAGTTTGTTACTTAAATTTTTTTGTATCATCTAAATTTACATTTCAGTCCTTTAGAATATAATATGTAATTTTTTTAGGATTTTTATACTTAATATTTACATACAATCCTTTTTATGAAACATTCTTGAAAATATCTTAATTTCTTCAACTTGCTTTTAGTTAAATTTTAGTCTTTCTTATTTTGGACAGTTATGGTGAATAAGGCTGACTTTTCTAGTATTGCCAGATAATTTTTAAACAACTTAAAATGCTAACACTTTTGCCAATCACTTTATTAAATATTTGTTTCATATTTTACAACTTACAGGCCTCCAATAGTCAAGCATCGCCACAATCTGCTACTACACCAAGGATGGAAAGTACAACAGGAACCACACTTGCTACCTCTTCTAGAACTCCTCCATCACTCAGTCTTCAGGGTCCCCTGTGTCCTCCTGTGTGTCCTCCAGCTCCATTAGAGGAATTATCTCCAGACAGCATTGATGCTCATACATTTGATTTTGAAACTATTGCCCATCCAAACTTGGAGCAAGCTCTTAAGCAAGGATCATTGGACTTGGATTCATTGGCAGAAAGTCCAGAATCTGATTTTATGTCAGCAGTGAATGAATTTGTAATAGAGGAAAATCCAATATCTCCTAATATAAGTGATCCACAAAGTCCAGAAATGATGGTTGAATCTCTTTATTCTTCAGTTATCAATGCAATAGATAGTAGACGTATGCAAGATACAAGTTCTTGTGTAAAGGACGTTTCAGTGGAAAATGCATCTCTCAGTGTTTGCATGGAGAAGTGTAGGATTATTGCTCAAGATTCAAAGGTACATTTAAGAGGTATAAAAGATGATCTGTGCCACTTTAGAACACTCGTACAAAAAGAACAGTGTGACTTTTCTAATTCTTTAAAATGCACTTCATTAGAAATAGTAAATGTTATTGAGAAGGTAAAACTTTCACTTGAAAAAACACTAAAAGATAAACATCAAAAAGAATTGCAATCTTTGAAAAGTGAATATGAAATTAAAATGAATAAATTACTGGAGGATGGTGAAGAAAACAAAAAAAAGATTAAAAAGTTAAAAAGTGACTTATTAGGCCTTGAAGAAGTTCTTCAGAATAAGAATAATGAATTTGCAATGGTGAAAAATGAAAAAGAAGCTGTTGTTTGCCTTCAGAACGAAAAAGATCAGAAATTACTTGAATTGGAATGCCAAATGAAGACGCAAAATTGTGAAATTAAAGAACTTAGGCAGTCACGTGAAGTAGTACTTGAAGACTTGAAGAAACTTCATGTTGAAAATGATGAAAAACTACAACTTTTGAGGGCAGAACTCCAGAGTTTAGAGCAAAGCCACTTAAAAGAACTGGAAAATAACCTGCAAGCCAGGCATTTGCAGGAATTTGAGAAGGTAATAGCTGAGCATAAGGACTGTTTAGATAAGTTAAAAAAAGAGAACCAGCACAGACTTGAACAAATGCAGGAATCTCATGCAGCAGTTGTCCAAGAGAAACTACAACAGGTGGAAGAGTTAAAACTCAAAGTTTCAGATCTGTCTGATTTGAGGTGCAAGTTAGAAGTTGAACTTGCACTGAAAGAGGCAGAAACTGATGAAATGAAGCTGCTTTTGGAAGAAAGCAGAAACCAGCAACAAGAGACCTTAAAATCGCTGATTGATAAGGAAACGGAAAACTTAAAAAAGGAGATAGATAAATTAAACAATAAGATACAAGTTAATAATGATGAATATCAAGTGGGCTTGTCAGAACTAAGAACTCTAATGACAATTGAAAAAGATCAGTGCATTTCTGAGCTAGTGGACAGACATGAAGAAGAGTCAAAATTGCTTAGAACTGAATTAAGCAAAATAACATTTTTGCATCAAAAAACTTCTGAAGCAGAAAAAAGACTTTCAGAGCAAATAATGGAACTACAAAGTAAGTTAGAGTTGGAAGTGAGTGCCCTAGAAAAGGCAAAAACAGAAAAAGTGGCTCTCTGTGAGCAGCAGGAAAAATATGAAGCTATTATCCATAAGCTTGAGGAAGAGAAAGAACTGTTAGTATCTAACCAAGAACAAGACAGGCAGTTTCTCATTCAGAAGCTCAATTGTGAAAAAGAGGATGCAGTACAAACTGCTTGTAAAGAGTTTGAATTACAGAGGGAAGCTGCTGAAAAAGGGCTTTTGGAAAAAATACAACAACTTGAGATGCAAGTAAATCAGAGGTACTGTAAGAATTAAGTTGCTGTGTTTTCATAGTAATCTAAAAATAATTAATCCGGTATATTCATGATACAATATGCAGTAAGTAAAATCTATATATATTTGTAATAGTACTTATCTGTTTTGGTTTTTATAAGTTTCAAGCAATTTCACTTTTATAGGTAGTGATATTTCTGTGTCAACAGTTAATCTCAGGGATCGTAAACATCTTATGCAATATTACTTTGGACACTAATAAAGGTTTTATAAAATTTCGATGTTGTAATGTTACACCGAAGGAGTGTTTCCACAGTCGTATGCTACTTTAAATTCAGGTTTAGCCTCTCTTTCCTGTCTGGTCCTTTGCTCTGGCACTAGCACTTGTGTGAGCATGCAGTAGCTAGCTTTTAGGCCAGTAACTTTATTATACTGGCTAACCATAACTCATGTGAGTTTCATGCTGGCATGAAAAAAGCATGGGGGAGTATATGACCAGCTGAGAATTGTACCATGGCAGCCTGCGCTTAGAGTGACTTTAGCTGCCATGGGTTTACATTTCAGAATCTTTGGTTTGAGCTTTGTAATGTTATGCAAAAACACTTGGGCAAAATTGTTTTAAAGAGCATCCTAACATCATCCGTTTTCTTTGTTCATTTAATTTTTGCAGTATTACTTTATTCCATTTTTAAAAGAAAATCCTATTTTTTTCCTTGCCATAAAAGCCCAGAATTACTTCTTTCTCCTTCTAATATCTTACCTATTTATTAGTTCATAATGCCTACCAGCAGAGTAATTATGGTACTGTGCAATGGAGATGCTTGAAATGACTGCATGTGATTGTGTGATTACTGCTCAAACAATATTCTAGCTTGAAATGCCTGAACTTGTCATTACTATTCTTGTAATACTTGGAAACGCCAAGGATAGATCTTGTTTGTACAATACATAAATAAAGCATTTGTTCTAGGTATTATGATTTGCCAGATACCTGAAATAAGAAAAGAGCAATAAAGGTGGACGTAAAAGCAGAATAGTGCAGAGCATGAATGCAGATGTCAAATAGCACTTTGAACATTACACTGATATTTAAAAGTTAAAAAAAAAAAAAAAAAAGGTGAGGGAGAAATTAGAGGGAATCCAACGCAAGATACAATTCACTTCTGTAGTGCAAAAGAGAATTTGAAATATCAACTTTAGTCACATTACGATTTTGATATGCTAACATACTGATGTGATGTTGTATCAGTCTGTTTTCACGTTAGTGTATGAAAAAATACTTTAAAATAATGTTAAGTTTTTAGAGTTAGGATTCAGTGATTGGCATGTAGTGAAATTAAGACTTTTTTTGGTCTTAAGTTAACAAAATATCCACTTCCCTATTTAACGAAATAGGGTGAAATAAGGAGGGAAAAAATAAATCGCACCCAGTTTTGTTTTTCTTTTGTTCATATTTATTCACTGTTCTGTAGAAGCTTTAAAATTTTGGCACAGAAGAAGAAGGTGTAGTTATGTGCTCAGACTTTTTAAAAAATAGATTGTCTACATTTAAGTTTGAATAACTTCTGAACGCAGCTGTGTATAGTCCTGTACAAACTGGATAAAAACAAATAATGTATTTAAGAGTTATCTGCTTCAGTCTGAGGAAGTGTTTTGAGTTCTATCAGATAATTTTCATCGTGTGACATTAAAATACATATTTCTGTTTTCCTCCTAAGGCTGTTCTTAATGCCTTTAATCTGCTGTTAGGCTTGCTTTTTCTAGGAATAAAGAAGTGATGTGTTTTATATTCGGAGGGCATTTATTTGTTATTTGAGTCTGTCTTAATATTTCAGAATCTCAGACTGTTTGGTTTTTGAGTTCTTAAAACCCCAAGCTATGTTAGTAGCAAGAGTTGACTTGTTATCCTCCCTCAGTTGTACCATTACAAATAAATTGCTAATGAACAAAACAACTTTCAGTTAGCATGTGTCTGTGCCAGGTAAATGTCCTTTTCTAAAGAGCAGTGTTATAGTAGCCTTCTGGAAGACATTGACAGGAAGGTAAATGGTTACATTTGAATTGAGTTGCACTGGAATCAGGAATCTAATTTTTGAACTTTTATGAAATCTAACAAAAACTTTTAGAAGCTACAAAGTCTGAACAAAAATGTTTATGAACCCTTTACTGATACATGACAAATAATGTGTTTTGGTTATAAGGTGCCTGGAATTGAAACCATCGTGATTAAGAAAGATGATAAAACTACAGAGCTTTTGTAACTTTCTTATTTAATCTTTCTTCTGTATGTGGTATGTACTATCCTCCACAAAATTAACTGAAAAATACAGTTTTTGTAATGATTTTCTCTATTAAGCAGCCCTTTTTTGCTGGTTAGTTTATAAATATTTATAACACTTTAAAGAACATTGTAAGCAGGATAGGAATCTTGGCTACACTGAACTCAATTACTGCCTTGGTATATTCCAGCCTTGGTATTGTCCAGCCATTTCCATCAGACCACAGTCAGTGACGAAGCTTCTCCACAGTGTGCATGTGCACACACTCTCTCTCTCATAGCTAGGCTTAATTTA
The DNA here is from genome assembly GCF_036417845.1 of Apteryx mantelli. Taxonomy (NCBI): domain Eukaryota; kingdom Metazoa; phylum Chordata; class Aves; order Apterygiformes; family Apterygidae; genus Apteryx; species Apteryx mantelli. The sequence continues at coordinate 34,155,025 of NC_089979.1, read as the reverse complement.
TTAATTGGAATTTATTTGAGCACAAAAATGCTTTCTCAGTGGCATTTAAAGATATGCCTTGGCTTCTCAGGGCTTGTTTCATTCTCTGCTCATTTTTCTCCTAATTTCTGGAACCTCAAAGCTTGTTTTGCAAGTCAGTGCACTTCAGTCTGCTTTCAGGGATTTTGTATTTACAGTTTCTCACAGGCTTTTTAAGTGCTTGGCTACTGCATCATACACTATGTGACCATGTGGCAAAACAGTGATAGTATAGCTAAATACATCCTTGGTCTTTTTGCAGTAGAGTGCTTTCTTGCAAATGGAACCCCAAACAATGAGAAAATCTGTTCTTGGTATCTAGAACACACACACACATGCGCGCACACACACACTACTGCCATAGCAGTTGAGACCTTTGCAGAAAAAATATGTAAACCCAATACCTGATGTAGTTAAGAGGTTTAAAAACTAGTTGAGTATGTTGGCATCCTTTACAGAAGAATATGCTTTCCTAGGGTATTGTTTTGCAAGCAGTTAGTAGTCCAGTAAGGCCACTTGCGAGTAAATGATATCTGCTTTGGTTTAGTGTGGCTAACAGGCTTGAGGTTAGGCTCATATATTAGTTTAGTGTTCAGACAGTCTGGAGTGATGCAAGAGTGAATTTTTATTACTTGCAAAGTAAGGTGCAGACATACTCTTATTTGTGCTTTGGTAAATCTATCCTCAACTCTGTTAAATTGTTAGGGAGAGCTCATGGGGAAAATAGGCAAGTATGTTCTGAATTGTATGATAAAGCAAAGGCTCTGTAGAAATGGCCAGAACTGGTAGTTCCAAGGTTCACCGAACTCCTAGCCAATGTGCAGCTATAGCTATCAGAATCTTCCATTCCCAGCCTCCTCCAAATTTCTTCTCTCATATTCTCAATGCTGAATTTTTCTGGTGTCTCTGAAGTTCTAGTCCTTAGTGTTAACAGATAAACTTTGCATTATGAAGCAAGAAGAAATCTTGGAGCATTTTTAGCATTAGGAGTTGTGCTTGTAGGTATTGGTGTCTTGACACATGATGTTTTGATTTGGCACAACCTACCTAATATTGTGAGGTGGTACCTCCAGACTGCTTTGACTAGAGAAATCCATTGACTCATATGTACATAGATGGAGAGTTAGGTTTTGAGGGCTTTTTTTATGAAAAGTATTTCCAGTGTAGAGGAACAATAGAAAATTAAAATACTACAGGCTTTAACAAAAGTTGTGCAACAAAGGAATTTCTGTCCCAGTGTTCCATAATGGTGGCTCTTGCTGACCCCAGCCAAAATACAGGAGGATAATGCTTTGGGTTCAGTGATGGAAAATATTTGGCTGATGTAAGATTGCTTTTTCAAGAGCCTTTATGGCTGCTATCCTTCATGCCCCGCCACAGGCACTGTTGATGCTTCCCTTTCTTTATGATAGTTATGCCTGTTCTCCAGATTCTGCAACTCAGTCTTGAGTTTTCCCATCTGGATTCATTGCCATCAGATTTACTGCTGAGTTGCTTAATTGTGAGAGTTCTGGAGGCTTTGCATTTAGGCACACTAAGAATCTACAGGGAGTTCACCTGTTATTCTTTTGCCGTTTTTTATTCCTTGTATTACGTTAGAGAAGTAAAAGCAAGAATTCCTCCTTTGACAAACAAAAATTCAAAATTAGAGCCAGTGTAGCACAGTGGGAAACAGAAGTGAGATGCCCATTATTAAAATGTAGAATTGAAGATTAGCAATAACTTAATTGCAATATAGTATTAATTAAATAGTCCAGAAGAATATCTCAATTAACTTTTGACTTTTGAGTTTATTTATGTATAATGGGACTCTGAATGCTGCAAATTTAAAACCTAAACGTTTTCTTTTAAGTCCCCCTACTGTATCATCTACTGAATCAAGCTTGGTTGCTGAACTTCAAGAAAAGCTTCAAGAAGAAAAAATGAAGTTCTTGGAGCAACTTGAAGAGCAAGAGAAAAGAAAGAATGAAGAAATGCAAAACATTAGAACATCGCTAACTGCAGAACAGCAGGTAAAGCTTGATTCTTTTTATTACTTCTGCTCCCATAAGAATGATGTGCTGCTTTAAAGTTACGTGCTTTCTTTTGCTAAGTAACAGTTCTACTTACTGAATTTACATTATTATCTAGAGCTAGGGCATGATATGTTAGTAGAATCCAAGACTTATAAAAATCTTAAATCTGTGTGAACGGAGCAGTCTAATGATTTTTTTAGTGTTATTTTGTTGCTTTTACTTGTGTTGTTAAGCTAGTGCTAAAAACTTTTATTTGTTATTTTACTGAACTCCAAAAAGATCTTGGTTAAGTATAATTAGAGTTAGTGATTTGTATTTCTGGACAACACAAAACAAATTTGTTGAAATACTGAATTACTTGGAATGCTATTTAATGACTTTTAAACTTTATTAGCCTGGACAGATGGAGTTTGAGGTTCAAAGCAAATGTTCTATTTTATTTCTTTATAAACTTAGAGACTTCTTATGTACCCATCACTTAATCCAGTGTAATATGATTTGGTATCTAATAGTAATTATTATCTCTATCCACTCATTTCTTCCTTTCAAACCATCTTGAATCTCTGAGACTTCATAAATAAGAGTTCGGTTCCAAAACTAATTCCCTTCAAGTAACAGCTATTATCTACAGCTTTGCATTTAAACAGTAAGAAAGGCTTTTACTTCAGCTATAGTAAGGATAAAGAGGCAGTGTAATAATCAGTGATGTTGGTGGATGAACAATGTGAATTACTTGGCACAGAGAGCAGAAAACTGGACTGTCATAAAAAAATATATTTTTGTAAATCTTGGGCTGCAGACATTTATACTGAGGTGGGCCTTACACAGTAAATCTTTTAGGAATGTTTTATATGTTATTAACTAACTTTTTTCTCATTGGAATCTGCCTTAGTATGTCATTTTTCTCATTATCTAATAATATTCTTGAATAGCAGCAGAGCATGGAAAGGAAGGTTCTGAGGTGTAAACAGCAATTTCCAATGAAACCTCCTATTTGTTTAAAAAATGTGTAGCAGTTTGTGCTGAAAACTGACTGGGCTGGCTCTGCTGATTTAATATTTGGGGTATTTAACTTCCCCCTTGATGTAGTTTTTGCCTCAGTAGATGTAGAGGTGTTATTGATTCTCATAGTGAATTATGTTAGTTTTGTTATGTAGGCATTTACCAAAGTCTGCTCTGCAGTATGGAGATGTGTAGCCTGCCACAAAGTTTGCAATTTAAGATTGAGAGATGATAGGCATAGAGCATCTAAAACCAGTCAAGGTCATGACTGGCTCATAAAATTCACAAAAAAGTGAAATTGTAATTTAAAATACCTTTTTTTATAGATTTCTGTTAATTTTCATCTGTCTCTTCAGTTTGTCCCTTCAGCAGAAGCTTAGGGTTAAGTGGGATGAAGGCATAATGGTTAGCAGAGGGATTCAAAAAGCAGAAAGATGCATCAGAGTGCAAAAGAATATATTAGTCTCTGTTATGTTAAAAGTTACTCAGGCTAATTAGCTTGAATTCCTATATGATTTCTGTATTAATTGTTCAGCAAGAAATTAATGCATGATTTGAAATCTATTTCTAATTCAGATTCTAGTATATTATTCTACTGCATTAATAATGTTATTTTTTGTTTAATGTTACATACCTTGGTGCAGTGTGGGTGTGTTTTAATATTCATCTTTGTCCCAATATTAACAGTTTTTAGTATACTGCATGCAGTTCTGGTATGTTAACTGGAATGTGACCCATTGTGTTAAAACACTTTACCAGTAATGAATATTTTTAATGATGATTTCCTTATAACGGTATTACATGTGTGTATGGGAGAGGAGGGGTGAGGAGAGGGACAGCAGAGATCAAAAAAAAAAAAATACAGCTGTTACAGAGAATCCTCAAAACAAAGTATCCAGACCAGCTATCTCTTTACCAAAGTAGTATGTAAACTAGTTTACTTCCTTCTGTATTATTACAGTTTAGGAAACTGAAATGTGTAATAACTTGTACATTTCTCTTTCTACTGATGTGTTTTGTATTCCATTTATACTACACATTTCTTGTTTCGATAATACTTCTTTTTGTTTTCAGACAAATTTTAACACTGTTCTGGCAAGAGAAAAAATGAAAAAAGAAAACATAATAAATGATCTTAGTGACAGATTAAAATCACTAACACAACAGCAAGAAAAAGATAAGGGTAAGCAAAGTTCTGAAAATGTCCTGTTAGAAAAGATACTATTTCATTTACTTTGAGCTGTTCTTGATCCTTGACGCTGCTTTTTTTTTTTATATATATATTTGCTCTTTTCATAGATTTGATTGAAACACTTTCTGAAGATCGAGCTCATTTACTTGAGGAGAAGAAGAAACTTGAAGAAGAAGTTAACAAGCTGAGAAGTAGTAATTTTACTCCTTCACCCTACCTAACAGCAACTTCAGAAGCTTGTGGAGCTTGTGCGCCTGATATTCCCACCGACACAGATAGATTAGTTTCTGACCTTGCAGCTGAAGGGAGGATGGACTCCACAATGGAAACCAGCATGATGGCCGTGCAGTAAGTATGGGACATTGCGGTAAAAATACAGAAAGCATACTCTAATTCTTTAGATATATATACTGTTGAATGTTTTAAAATACAAATGAGATGAGTATGTTTAATACTCCTTATCCCTCTGTTCTTGCTAAAAATATTCTTTTAAATGCATATGTACAATTACAGTGCCAAAGTCACTGGGAATGCATTCTGGTGACTTAGAAGCAGCTGTAGTTAGAGGTGACTCTTGGTCCCGCAATTATAAGATGAAAACATAAACCTAAGTATATGAAATGTAAATTGAGTGGGAGAAGAGCAATTGTAATAGCCTAGGATAAGCTAGTTGTTGCATGTTATTGGCATATCTCTTTAACAGTGGCTAACTCATATTTAAAAGAAAAAAAGTAGACATATAGTCTTTGCTTTTCTGTGTACACGATTGCTGTAGATGCTAAAAATGAGATGATGAATGGGAAGGGGCAATAGTTATGCTTGACAGGAATTAAGATGAATCCTCTGGATTCAAAACAAACATGGAACTGAGACAGATTAAGTAGCCTTGATGAATTGGTGTTTTTTTCTCATTGGAGAGAGAGAGTAGGTGTTCATCATCCTTTTATTTATATAACCTCTCTGAATCAGCACTGTCAGTCACGAGGTACTTAATAAGACTTATTAGAAAACAGTAATGGGTCTAGGACAGAAGACCTCTGCAATGGAAACCCTTATATGAGGGAAACACCCAGTGCAAGCAAGCAACACAACCTTCATAACTAAACTTTTCACTTAAAATTGGTTCTTTGGGGACTCTAGTATGTGTTTGGATCTGGTGGATAATCTGGATATGCAACGGATTTAAATGTTAGCATTATGCAGGTATCACACTTTTCTAACTATTGATCGCCTTTTTTCACTGAGGTACATGGCAGGGGCTAGTTTGTAGATAGTCTGAAGCTAAGCTTGAAATACAGAAGTGATGCTAGAGAGCAAAGGGACCTGCTACAGCTTTGTCACAGTCACTCACTTCACTCTGTTCTGTATTTTGGATACCCTACAGTAGCAGTGTGCATAGGTGTTGGCAGGTAATGCCTTGCTCAGTAAACTGTGACACTCCATATAATGCTAATAGCGATCTGATCTCAGTTACATCACTGTGAGCATATATGCTTGGATTTGAACTCTTCTGAAGTTAAAATAATTTTGACTGGTACAAAGCTGTAGGGTGTTTGTTCTCAGCAAACCAACCTACTATAGGCATGTTTTCTGCCCTTTTTTTTTTCTTTACCTGTTGACTTCCATGGAAATGTAAGTTAAGTTCAGAGCCTTGATTCTTGCTTTAGATGTACCTAATACTAATACTGAAAAGCTGCCTGGCTAGTAAAGTCTCCAACACTCCAAGAGAAGGGATTATTATCCTGTGAAAATTCTAATTTTTTTTTGTTTTCTGTTCTCTTAACAAATATACAATGTTATGCTTCAAAATTTCATACTAAAATGAGCACGTTCTGTTACATGAGCTTTCTGAGTAGAGTAAGAAAGTGTATGTGATACACATGCATTAAAGTAGGATTTGTTACTCCTAGAAGACACTTGGCTATTATCCTGCTCAGTGCAGTAGGAGAATCCATTCAGAATAGATTACAGGCAGCGAATTCAGAAAATAAATAGTTGAGTTTTGTCCAAGGCATTTCAACTGGGATGTTTTTGCTCTAGAGAAACCAGAGAAACTAGAAAAAATTTAAAATCCTTAGTATGCATATGTTTCTGCTGTGGTAGCCTAAGAAAATTGCAATAGTCAACATTTAGTTATTTTTAATAATTTGTGAGAGCTGTTCTTTATGCTAATATTTTCAGCCTTTTGGGAGCATCTCTTGCATTTCTTTAATTTCCTTATGTTAGGTGTTCTTGTTTTAAGACCCTCTTCTATCATAGTACGTAAGGAAATTTTGAGTTTGAACTGCAAGATGTTTCTAAATACTAGTAACTATATGAAATGTTTTATTTTATGCTTTTATATACTTGCAGTAGTTTTCTGGTAGTTTTTAAAAAGTAAATTATAACTGCTTTGTCAGATTTCCTTTCCTCACTTAATCCCCCCTAGAGCTTTAAGACTTTCTAATTCATCTGATAACTTCATGAATACTGTAGGCTGGGTCATATTATCCTGAATGAACAGCAAGCCCACTTTGTTCTAGTTACTTCAGTGCAGTGAAACACTTTGGGGAAGACAGATCTTGTAATCTTACTTAGAAGAAGAAAAAAGAGAGAGAGGGGGAAAAAAAGAGTTCATATGCTCTTATTTCCCTCTTATATCTGAGACTTCTTAAAATAGCTGTCTAATTTAGGATTCAGAACTGGCAGTCCTGTACAGTGTAACATTTCTGTTAGTTTGAATGAAAGAGACTTAGAATCCCAGATTAACTCCGTTACACCTCTCATACGGTTAAAGGGGACTTTAGCTTCATGAGAACACTTATATGAAGAAATTGGCTGCATCTTTGAATGACCCACCCCAATACCACATGCAAATTTTTATTGTGTGCTGAAAGGAAAAAAGAATAACTGACTGTAGACTCCTGGTTGCTATGCCTTTACCTAGAATCTTCTTGGAAGATGATTAAGCAATTTAAGCCTGTGCATTTTCTCACAAAAACAAATGCAGAGGTGTTAGATATTCTTAGTCACTTTAATCAATGCCCTTCACAACTGATGCTACCTAACCCAGGATAATTTATCCAGTACGCTGAATACCTTTATGGAAGCAAGGATGAAACAAAACAATCTCCACTCACCAAGCGGAACTTGCACTGATAATCAATAAAGCACTGAAATACCCTGTCATTAGAAGGAAGGTTATTTCCTGCAGTAATCATTCTCATCTTGGACCCTCAAGGGAAGCTTACAAAAAGTAAACTTTTTAGTTCACAGGCTTGTCTTCTAAATTTTGACTCTGTAGTAAAAATTGGGTAGTAAATAGGCAGATTGCTTTATTACAGGTTTCTTTTGACATCTTCCTGTTACATGAGAGCTAATCAGCCTTTTAACCGAAGTGAAGGAATGATTAGCATGGTTTAATTATAATCAGTTAGTTCTACTTTGCATTTGTTTGGATTTATAGTATGTCTCGTCAGACTCGATGAATGGACTGAGTCCAAAAATTTGTCCATTTTTTCCAACCATAGCAAGTCGGACTACAAAATATATTACTTCTTCCCTATTAACCTGCCTTTCAGAATAGAATTTAATTGTTTTAGAAATTACTCTGTGTTCTTAGGAATTTCTAATCAGGGTAGTGTTAGCATTATCTTACCATGCCCCAGCTCTCAGTCTATCTCAAAGATATATGGAGACAATTAATAAGGCAGTATTCACATTGGTCTCTCTGGCAGAGAGTCCCAGGACACAAAGCATTTAAATGACAAAGATTAGGAAAATAAAATGTTGTAGAGATGAACTGCAGTATCTGGAGTTAGCTGCTAAAGGATTTGGAGCCGTGTTTTTCATCCTAATGTTTTGAAAATTTTGCAAAATATGTAGAAATGGCCCTTTGTAACTTCATGAACTATTTATCAATGTCTGAAAATTGACTGACCTCTTCCAACAAAGGAACTCTGGTAAAAAGTGGTTCTGCCGGAAAAGTCCATGCTGATCGAGGTATCTTTCTGTACTGTTTTCTCCCCACCACCCTGCCCCCCAAATTTTCCTGATCATAATGCCTTTCCTTAGCCAATATATAATAGAATGGGTTCCAAAGTACTCTGTGAGCTCTTTTTTTTACAATGAAGCTCCCTATCATGCTAGCAAATGCATGGCATTCATCTGTGTGTGAATGAGAGGGGGGGAAAAATTTTTGGATGTGAAGAATTAATTTTTAACCTATCCATGTTGTTCTTTGTCTTTTAGTGAAAATGTCCATATGTCTGAAGAAAAACAGCGGATAATGTTGTTAGAAAGAGTGAGTAGTTTATCTGTGAGATTAAGCATTGTGATTAAGTACTTAAAAAGGTGTGGGTGGGTGTAGTGTTGTGGTCAGTTGTTATGTACTCTGGTGCAGTTTAGTATCTGCAAGACTTATTCCAAATAATGCTTTTTTGTTCTTCTCAACTATTCAAGTCATTCAAAATAATTATTAATACACTGTATTTATACTGGACCTAGGTTAAAGCCCATTTATGCTTTATTTTGTATTTATATAGTCTTTGGTATGAATAAGTCAGGTCTAATATATCTTCTTAGTGGTGACAGGTCATTGATCCATGGGAATTTCTGTAGCAAAAAAAGAAAAAAAAGATTGAAATAAGTTGTTTTTGTTTTTTTCATTTACTTTTCAAATCAAGGCATCTGAACTAATTGGATAGGAATTAAGATTGAGTTACCCGTTTCTTTTGCAGATGGGTAATTTCCACTCTTAGGCTGTTACTAGTTAGATTGTTTTAGTTCTGGCTGGGATGCATTATCTTGACAGTACTGCTTCTGTAAAAAAAATAAAATAAAGTAAATGTACTATTATGAATGTTCTTAAAATTGCAAGTTCCTTTGAAGTTATTGCTCTTCTCCTACTTATTAAGATTAATGTGCGGAATAGAATTGTATGTTTACACATACACCTCCCCATGCATACCTTAATTTAATTTTTGCCTGTATTTTGTGCACTTGTATTTTGAGCACAGCTTTCAATGTGCATTCAGAGTAAAGGCTAGACTAATCCTCAGCAGATACACTGAACTCTTTCAGATTCTAGTCATTTTTAGCGGTCCAGTCATACTTCCCTCAGTGTCGGGCTCCATTCCGGTTGCCTTTTCCTTACTTCTTCAGATTGAGCTTAAAAAGGGATTTCAGTCTTTAGGTTTTAGTTTTCTAGGATCAGTAAGTCTAAAGTCTGTGATCAGGAGGAGAACACTGAATGTTGTCTGTTAAAACGCGTCATTGTATGATGTAAGTGACTGGATGTTTCTGACGAAGAACACTTCCATGTTTTGTTTTGTCATCTGTTTGCCAAAGGTTTGTGAGGAATAATAGCTAGAAGCTATAAAACAGTAATATCTTAAATTGCTGCTGCTAGTTTACCAATGGATAGGTTTTTTCCCAGTTAGGGAAGGATGAGTATGGAGATAAGTGTGGTTTAGCAGTGGGCTTAGCAGCACTGTGGTAGTTGCTGGACTTCTAACTTTGTGTGTATCTTTGTTCAGAAGATGTTTTGATATTGTTTTAGAACTTTGAACACTATAGTAAATATGTATATTGTATAAGTAGTCAGTGTGGCTCTGGTCATATCAAAACATTTATTTAAATGTTTATACTGAAAAGGTATTAATTGGTTAATCAGATAACATGATTTTCTTTCAGACTTTGCAGTTGAAAGAAGAAGAAAATAAGAGATTAAATCAAAGATTGGTAGGTGTTTGTGCAATGCATATTTTGAGTCTTTTTTTAAAAAAAATTAAAGCTTACAAATGTTAAATTTATTAAAATGATAAAATGGCTTTTGCTAGCTTTAAAAAATATTCCAGATGTTAAGGCAAGTGAGAGAGGAAAAAGTGGTAAATAGATGTAATCTGATAACCTTTAAGAGGGTATATCAACTTAATAGTTTTCCCATGAAAAAGATTCGTAGGACTGGAGGGAAACACAACTTTTCTTTTGAAAAGAACACAGACCTATCCAGACTTACAAAAGTAAAGTTAATTCAAATGGATCTATGCTTTTCAACAGAAGTAAATTGAAGGCCAGCTTACAAGAATGCAAATGCCTGTACATTAAGCATTATTAGGAGTATTAGCAATAATTTAGGGGTTATTTTTAGAAAACAGTTTCTGATGGTAGTGTTTAAGAGGATTCTCTTAATTTTTCAAAATATGGACGTGAATGTATGCATTAGAATCTTGTGAAGAAATGAGAAAACTTAGAGCTTGTCATGTGGTGTTCAAGGTGAAGCATACATGTAAGTCAGCTTCAACCTATATGCAAACTTCTGAGAAGACTTCAGGTTAGGGCAGAGAAACTGCCCTGCAGTTTTATTTTACACAAAAACATACTTGACATTGAGAGCAGGTGTCTCTGTCACGCTTCTCGTATAAAATGCTTTTTAACTGACAGGCCAAAAATCAAGCTATGCTAAGAAAGCATTTCCAACAGTCAGAGACCCTCCCACCTGCATCTGCCATTTCTGGGAGGTGTGAAACATTAATACTGCTTAGCAACTGAAAATACTGACAATCATTTTAAACTTTTTATATTAAATACTCAAGCTATATCTGTATATGTAGATATATATAGCTAGATAGATATAGATACATACACATGTATACATGTGCACTATATATACTCTTAGCCTCTCTTATCTACATGAGAGGCTAAGAGAGCTGGGATTGTTTAGCCTGAAGGAAGAGAAGAATCGGGGGGGGGGGGGGGGGAGCGGTGTCTTATGCACATTGATAAATATCTGATGGGAGGGTGTAAAGAAGATGGAGCCAGAATCTTCAGTGGTGCCCAGTGACAGGACAAGAGGCAATGGGCAAAAATTAAAACACAGGAAACTTCATCCTTTTACTCTTTAAAAAACTTTTATAAAACCTTTTTTTTTTTTTTTTTTTTTTTTAAACCAAGCTGGTGGTTAAATAGTGGAACAGGTTGCTCAGAAAAGTTGTGGAGTCTCCATCCTTGCAGTTATTCAAAATCTGATTGGACATGGTCCTGCACAATCTGCTGTAGCTGACCCTGATGGAGCAGAGGGGTTAGACTAGATATCTCCAGAGGTGCCTTGCTAGCAGGTCTCAATCTTAAGCTGAAAAAAATTACTATGTGTGCGGAAAGTGGACATTTCCTTTGACAGTTTGCTTGGACTGTTCATGGAGATCTTGTTTTCTTTAAGTGGACAGATGATATGTAGGAATTGGGGTAGGAACTGATATCTGTGTAGTTACAGGTTATGTTTAGTAGCAAAAGTGTTTGATAAGTTTCTCCAGTTCTGTAGCAGTTGCCATTTTTCTGTCTGGGTTAGGTTTGGAACTTACTATATAACTTACTCCCCTTAAATATACAGGTATGAAATTGTTATTTTTTTCAAACTCTTTCTATTCCACATAAAAACCTGTCCATAACAACCCAGCTAATGTAGAGCATGAGAAAAGATTGCAGAGCTTGTAAAATATGTTTTTAAACATGAGGATTCATTTATTCAAAAGGCTAATAAACAGAAGGTATTTCAGCATAGCTTTTAAAAGAAAAATCAAAGACACTGGACAGTCTGCCAAACCTCTCTGTAGGTTTCCTCTGTTAAACTTTGGATCTCTGTTACCTAAGAGTAAAACCAAATTGAAGAATACCTGATGTTGTGCAAGACAAATGCGAAATTCTTATTGTTAGTGATTTATACCAAACCACGTAAGAGAAATCAGCAACCCATTGGTGTCTAAACCAATTCAAAATTGGTTCCTAAAAGGGTATAAAAATAGGATATTTTTTCAATTCCTTGCCTGTAAATTGGTCATTTCATGATGTTTGACAGTATTAGAACCCTCCTTCCTTTCAGCTGTTTGTAGAATTTTCCTCTTATTTCTAAAGCTAGACTTCTGAAACACTTTTGCTGAGAAAAGTTTCAAGTAATCTTCCTTTGCTCCCAACCTTTTAAGAGGTAACTGTCTTACGGATATTCAGCTTTAAGACAGTGGAGTATATTTTAGTTCTCTTCCAAAATTAGAACAGAAGTTGAAGAAAAATTTCTGTCTTTCACAAGGAAACTGGCAACTTGTCCTCTGAATGTCTCTGTAACCAACAACAGCAAAATTGAAAATCAGTTATTATTTCTTTCCTCTTCCTCCTCCCTTCCCCCAGCCCTTCCCAATATGCTTCTAAAACTGAAGTGGATTTGAACATTTAAATATATTTTCTGTACATCAACACTTAAATATATTAAATATATTTATTTGTATCCAGCTACTTAAAATAAGAAACCCAGAACACCTGTTTTGCATAATTAAAAAAAATAATAATCTTTTAAGGCCATTAGGTTTTGCAACAAAATTTGTGGGTTACTTCTGAAAGCAGTAAAAGATTAAAAAAAAAAAAAAATGTGTGTGGGGGAACTCCTTTTAATACCAGGAATGCTGATACAGGAGTTTTTTATTTTATATGAAATATTGAAAAGGAAACTTTTTTGTTTAAAGGCTATGAGAAATATCTTCTGTCTAGATTTCTAAACTTTTGCAAAACTGTAAATAGAAATATGGTTAACTGCCTAATTTGTTCTGTTCTGTTTCTTGAAGTTAAAAATTTCTGAAAAATACAGAAATCAAGCTAGTTTGTATTTAATTTAAATTTAAAACTTATTCTAGTTTTTAAAAGTGCAAGAAAAACTTTGGTTTTAATGTCTGAAGATAACTGTCAAACATTTTTGACAACGGTCTAAGGAAATTGTATGTACTTGATAGCATCCATGTTAGCTGTGTCTGTTCCAAGAAAAAAAAGTACAATGCGAATGAGTCAGACATGTCGTCTTTAACAAAAAAAATTGATCTGAAGTTGGACTGCATAAAGAAAACCGATTGCTGAAAATGTCATTAAAAGTCAAGAGCTTCTGTTGTGCTTTATTCAGTTTGGACTCATTTTCTTAAAGTGAAGACTAGTTTGAAGAAGTGATAAAAAAGGAGCCATGACTGGGCTTCAGCTCACATTAAGACAGGCTGATACTGTTTTCTAACCAAAAAGACTAACCATAGGAAATATGCTATAGTTAACAATATTTGAGTTATAGCTGAAAAATCATGTACTAAACTTGAAGTACAAATAATCTTGATTTGACTAGCCTGTATAAATGGTCCAAGAAGTGGGAACCTATAGAAAACTGCCACATCTTTATTCAGAGTTTCTACAGGGTAATAGTAAATTGTGTTCTGTAGGGAAGTTATCAAAGGGTAGCCAAGTATATAGGTTTACATCGGTCAGCTTCTCTATCAACTCATCTGTTTGTGTGTTATGTAGTCTTTTGTAAATACAAAGTAGCTTTATCCATTTTCATTTCTTAATATCACACTTACCACAGAAAGCGTATGCACATGTGTATTCTTTCCAGTGAAGCTAATATATTGTAAATTTGCAGCTAGCAAAAGTTCGTTCATGTGCCAGTATTAGGGGAATTCAGTCAGATTTAAATGCAAGTATCACATATATTTGAGAGAAAAAATATGTGCAAAAACTTACATAATTAAGCCTTTGTTTGCTCTTAGTGAATTTGACTCAAGTTTTGTTCCAGGGAGTCCTGCTCTGTCTATTACAGTAAATTTAAGATTGTGTGACAGTCCGCAGTAAAACTGAGAGACCATATTGAGTTCAACAGCCAACAGTTTAAGTGTAATAAACATGTTTTACTATTGTAATTCTCGTATGTCAATGGCTTCTGTGTTAGAATGCATAGCTATATCATGGAGTCTTGTGTATGCTCTGAACAAATACTCAGTGACGCTGATCTGGAAAGCACTTCTCATTGTTACATAATGAGGGAGAAATCACTTACATGATACCCTTCATAATCAAATGTAGTTATTAAAATATATTGAAGCTACAGAACAGGATAACAGAAAGGTATGCTGTTTTCTTGGGTAAATATAGGATCTGCAAGAATAGACAGGGTTTGAAACCAAGAATGATTTATCTAAAACATATTGTTACCTACAGTATACACTTCATAGCTTGCCAGTATTTTATAGATTTTTCTTTTTTGTTGTTTTTAGATGTCCCAAAGCATGTCATCAGTATCCTCAAGACATTCTGAAAAAATAGCAATCAGAGAGTAAGTACACTTTAACTTTCATATAAACAGATGATTCTGCCCTCAGTAGTATGTAGTTAAAGAATGTCCCAATTCTGTTGTTTTACTGTATGAAATCTATAAATCATCTCTAGTTTACCTGTCAGTTATTGAACCATCCCAGTTGAGCATAAATCCAATTTTATAAACATTAATTAAAGAAAAAAACCCAACAACCTATGTAGGCCTTTCTTATGTCAGTGGCTTTCCTAAATTTTGTGCCTTAACAGAGCCTTTCTTTACACTGTTCATAAGGATAATACCCCATGATATTGCTCCCAGTGTTTATTTTCCATTTACTTTTTGTTTATCTGTTACCTTTCCAAAATCATATTAAGAAAAAACAGAAGGAATGTTGTTCACCCCGAACGTGTTTAGTGCTCCATTGTATTCCAGTAGAAGTTGAAGCTTTCTGAAGTCTTCAAAATTTTTGGCTTACCTTGAGAGAATGAAAGTAAATTAATTATTCTATTCTGTTTACTCGAACAAATACTCATGCAAAATAGGAACAGCTGTCTGTAGTTTCCTTAAGTCAGATACCTATAAAAGAATGGCGTGGTTGTTTATATAGTGATTGTTAACTGAGTAATAGCAAAAATGCTTTTGGAAAGAAAAACAATTAATGTTTTCTGAATTACAATAATTGCATTTTTATTGTAACAAGAACAGTATGTGCAGAATCAGCTTTTTCTGTGAGCAGGTGAATATTATGGCAGATCTAATAGTCTTTGGGAGAAAAATGAAAAAGAGTTCACCTGTCCAAAAGATGTCTTTATCTGAGTCAGTATAGTCTGCCTTCATAATCAGTAAAGGGCAAAAAGCTTGGTGTGTTGTTTATTTAATCGGAAAGTGAACTTTAAAGGAAATGAACTAAATTTCTCTAGATTTGCATATTTACCCCTGACTGCATATCTGCAGTCTCCTTTTTTTAAAAATGTGTTTTCCTCTTCCTTTGCCACTCCCCCACACATACGTGCGCATACGCACACATGCACAGACTGTGTGTGTTTTAGAGCCCTCTCACGACCTGATGTTTGATTTGTGGTTATTTTGGACTTTGTTTTATTCACGGGTAAACAGATTACTTCAAACACATTTGTGCCTTGAAACAGAAGTTGGAGGCAGAAAAAGGTCTTTGAATTCTGCTACTGAATCTTGGCATAAGAACTTTGTGACTTGCTGTCCTGGTATCACGAAAAAAGGAGAGATTTCTGAAATTTTTTATACAGAGTCACCACAGTGTTTCCTTTGCTTTTGGCCCTTTGATCAAAGTTCAGTTGAATGCTTGGTCCCTTCTTTGTCCTGTATGCTTAAAATTTTAAGACTGAATGCCTATATAAATGCTTTGAAATTTGTGTGGTCAAATGAACTTCAGTTTAAATCATCAAAAGCATACTTATACACTGTTACAGCAATCATTATCATAAATATTAGTGAATATAAATTAACTTAAAATTGAAACCTTAGTATATTGTTAGGTATTTCTGTTTGTTTATCTTTTAAAGCAAGACTATCAGTTCTTTTGAAAAAATAATTTGAGCTATAGGATTGAGAAGAAGCATGTTAAAAACATACTTTTTAAAAGGTAGAATTTTTTTTGTTGACTTCAGAAAATATAAAATGTATACAAGTTGACATAATTAGAAATGTCTATGTTACTGTACAGCCGAGTCTCAGCCTGTGCAATACTTGAAAAAACATATAGTATAATTAATGTAGTGTTAAACTTCTGTGCTTTTTTAGCTAATTTCCTTGATTTCTTCAGTTTTCAGGTTGGCGATTTGGTTCTCATCATCTTGGATGAAAGGCATGACAACTATGTATTATTTACTGTTAGTCCAACCTTATATTTCTTGCACTCAGAATCTCTTGCTGCACTGGATCTCAAACCAGGTGAGTGTGGTAAGTGTCAGATTACTTTGAATTATTACATCTTCATACAAATAATACTCTTAAATTTCTAACGCTTAGTAAGTGATTTTATAAATAAATATGTGGTAGATACGATAAGCAATAATACATATAGCAAAAACTGCAGAAGAGTTTACATAGAAATTTCCGGAATAGCTATTTGTTTTGATACTTTTCAAGGCAGTCAAAACTTTATATAAATAGTAATATCTTGTAAAAATAGGAAGAAAAATATGCATCTAGAAATTAAGCTGTTTAAAGAAGTCATTTTTGTACACAGTGTACATTAACGTGTGTATCTGTGCATGCATGTGTCTGTCTCTACATATATATGTATACACAGTTCATGTAGCCTTCCTGTTGAGCCATTCCTCCCCTTTGATGTAGTCAAAGTTCAGAAACATTTTAAGCAAGAATTTTAGGGGAAATAGTTAGAAAGTATCTGTAAACAATTAAGAATTGAGAACTTACAAAACCCAAAATTGCATACTCAGAATGGCAAGGCTTTTACCTTATATATGTAAACCAACAGTAAGAAAAACAGAAGACAGCTTTGAAACAGTAACTAAATAATTGACTAAATTTTATCAGTCATATTTTCCGGAGCTGTGTACGCAATACTCCAATGCCATAGAGTTAAGACTGTTATGTTTATATCTTAGGTAGGAGTTCTTCCCATATGCTTCACAGAGCACATACAGCACAGATTCTTCAGCAATCTCAGAATTCAGTTAGAGCTTAGTGCTCTTTTGGAGACTATATAGTTATTTTAAAATTATTGGTATCATTCATTATACCTGAATAAATCTATGACAAGGTTTGCTGATTGACAGTAAGTTCTGTTGGCAGCTTCTGATATGCAACAGCATATGGAAACTTTTACTGGTAAGAAATGAAAATTCATACAGTAATTCCTTTTGGTGTGTGTCCTAAGAAACATTTCTGCAACAAAAATCTTGAGTATAGGGGAAATACAGATTTTGCAAAAAATACACTAGAAGCGAGACATTCATTTAAAGTTATTTAAGCAGTTATTTCATTAAGCATGTATTTGAGTCCAAAACATTAAATATTTCTGCTTATTTTTTTCTCATTTCAAAAGGATAATACTTCAGTTTAACTAAGCTATTTTTTTCATCTAAAATAATCATAAATATGCTGTCTCTTTAGCTTCAGGTGCATCTAGGAGACCTTGGGTGCTAGGAAAAGTGATGGAAAAGGAATATTGCCAGGCAAAAAAGGTAAGGAAATAGGAGTGGAAGAAATATGATCTGATAAAATTAAGAGAAAATCAGATTTAATGTTTGTAAGAATTGTGAAAAGTATACTCTCTATATTATGAGTGAGGGTACTTGGGGATGAAAGTTTTCCCAGGTTCTGCTATTCCTGCTCTGTTTGCTGCTCAGTGAATAGCAAGAGAAGAGAAACTAGGGAAAAGAGCAAGTGAGCAGTGGCTTGGATGGGTCTGTCAATACTACCAAGTAAACCTGTCTGCCCCTTCTTCCTGTGTGACAAACCTTTCCTCTCCCTTTCTCTCCAGATACTAGTGAACATTTCTGATAACCCTCTGCAATCATATTTCAATGACCTGTATCCTGCAATTCCTAAAGTTCCCTTCAGTTCCTAGTAAGGTTTTGGTAGCCTTAAATGTCAGAATTTTAAGGAGTCTGAGGAAATGATGAGGCATCAGTGGGGGCCCAGAGGTGGTAATATTTTAATAGGAGGAGGTGCAGAGGAACCTTGCTGGACTCCATATCCAGATTTGAAAAATGCAAAGGATGGGAATCAGTTCCTGCTCAAAAATATAAAAATGAAAGTAGAGGAATAACCCTACATTTCTAATTTTTTGTGTGTTTGTTTTTAGGCACAAAACAGATTTAAAGTTCCTTTGGGTACAAAATTCTACAGAGTGAAAGCAGTACCATGGAACAAGAAAGTATAACACAACAAAATCTTGGTTCATTCTGTCTCCATTCTTTTTTGGCTTGTCCTTCAGTGCTCATTCATCGCTCCAAGTACCAGGCCATCTTTTTATACTGAGGTCACGTGACAATATACTTCACTGATGTACTGCTTTTACTTTTTAACAGGTCACATTTTAGAAACAAGAATTTCATCAAAATCTCTGGCCCTAACTGTTCCAATTTTTTACCCAGATAACTTTAGGAGTGTGGACCAAATGAGTTCATTTTCTCAAAGGGCAACCACGTGCAACATGGCTTATTAGCCATGTTAATTGCCTGTTAAATATACATTAGCTTGTATTTAGATGTTAAATGTTAGTTACCATTATTACCAGCATATGTCCTTTTGTGAAATCATTATCAAAGTACTTGCACTCTTTAACAGATTCTTTATATGTGTAAAATTCATCAACTATTTAAAGAGGATTGTTCATTGCATGCAGATAATCATATAATTTTTCTTCAACATGAGTTTGCCTCAGTAGATGAATAAAAATAACTACTGCAACTTGTTTCATTACATGAAAATGCTCCCTAATGTTTAAAAAAACCCTTGTAATTTGATAGACTGATCTTGAAAATCAGTCACAGTTAGATCTGCAATCTTCAAAAGCACTTTCGATGGATTGATCACACAGATTCTGAAGGGAAGACACCTGTGCAGTTTGACGTGAAGCACTTGATCTTCCCAGCAAAACAGAAATCTTGTATTAATCTGTTTAGAAAAATCATATTGATGAAATCGTATTTCATGGTTGAGTTTCAGGAAAAAACTCATTGTACATTAACCATACAAGAGTCATTTAAGTAACAAATTATTGTAATTGTAAAAGACATGTAGAATTTTAAAACAATAAAGATTTGAAACTGTGTTTGAAGCATCTGTGTGCCTTTTAGATATTAATTTTCTGTAATATACAGTAAATCTGTTACAGCTTTTCTCTGACTACTCCTGTAAAATTTCATTACACAGAAATGACTATTTTCTCCAGGAGGCATTAATGTTCTGTAACATTCAGGAATTACAAGAATTACCTTGTAACAATAAAAAAGGATTTAAGTAGGCAGAAATGAATTTTGTCAGCTAATTAAACTGACAAGAGACACTTTTCAAACTAATTGTACTGACTATAATTCAAGAATGTAATCTATTCAGTTTTCTTTTCTGTTACAATATAAAAATATGTACCCTAAGCGTGTAACCAGTGGGAAAGTGAAATTCTGGTTTCAACAATGAACTTATGCCTAGTACTCCCTCCATAGAATTGTTCAACTGTGATTTATCTTCAGAAAGTGGAGAGTGGAGGAGGAGAAGAGAAAGAAGTGATACATGAAAATCTCAGTGCTTCTGCTGGTATGTTGCAAATAATATACCTTCAGACTACCTGATCTACTTGAATACTCAGAAACTCCTGTGTATGCTTTATTTAAAATGTCGTGACATAACAATTTTAAGTTCAGATATATTTTTTTTTAATTATGAGAGATGTGGGCTTGGAATTGTATCTTTGATAAACTAAAATAAATCTGACAGTTCAATTCTGGAAAATAGAATGTCATTTCATCAGGGCAGAGTCCTACTTGATTATTAGATTTGCTAGTAGATGTGCTGACTTTTTAAAAATTATTCACCAAAAAATCTTCCTGAAGAAAAAGGCACAATATTATCATAGCTTAGTACTGTCAAGTATATAAATAGCATATGAATCTACAGAGGAAAAAAAAAAATCATGATACAGCATTTTTTATCACTGACTTTTTGGTTTTCAACCAAATAGGAATTCAGATCTGAAATATTGACTCAGTCTCATTCATTTGGTCAGTTGAGACACAAGTAGTTTAAGGACATGCAAACATAGCACGATTCATTCCTCCTAATATGCAGAGTGTTCAGTAGCCTGGATATCTTTTTACTCCACTGACAAAACTTTTTCCACACTTGGATGATCTCCCTACTGCTCTGAATATTAATCTTTCAGGGACTAATTATCTCCCATAGCCACCAGGCCTGGCCAAGTTGCAGAGCCGCAGAGCTCTTCCATTTCTGGGAGGACTCCTTCACTAGCAGCAATGGATCTGCATAGCAACGTGTCATCTGGCACTACAGCATAAGACTTCACTCTACTGAATAGCTTATTTCTAGGATAAGTAAAGGGTCCTCCTGAATTTTCTTCACAGAGGAAAGGGTATGTTTTTAGAGTTCTTCCAGGTTGGATAAAACTGCAGACTCAATTATGGCCCTACAGAAACGTGTACCCACTGAGAGACTGTGGGTGTACTCCTTTCAGGGCACACACAAATTAAATGGTTTTCAGGTACTCTAACCTCATTAAGCACTGAGGTATGTGTCTTGCTATTCGTTATGGATTACACCGGGAAGGTCATTGCAGGCTCTGGGATGGTCCTCCTGACAGCTTCACTGCTGCTGCCATGACAGAAATGAATTGGTGAGGTGAGTGCGGAACTCTATGCTTAGACATGGACAAGTTAGGAATTCTTATCTTTCTGCCTTTGAAAAATCTGAGCTGTCATTTGAAATCAGACTAAGGTTGTTGATGGACAGATAAAAAGTATATTTAAGCTTATATGTAGACAGTGGCGGGAATGATACCTGGCACTGTGAAAGTTGATTTCCTTCTGATTTCTGTCTTAAAACAGATGAAAACATGACTGACATCTATATAACTCAGAAGCACACGAGCAATATATGCATGTGAACTGGTAAAGCACCTAAAGTACTGTAATGCAAACCACAAGGGGAGAAAAAGTCCTTTTCTGATGATATCTGCCACTTAAAAGAATACCAGGATGTATCTGTTATTGTTACATGACCATACTTTCAGAATATAAATAACCAGCAATGGCTTTGGTTTTTAGGAATATTTGTCATCTGCTTCATTTTATAATCTTTATGTGTATTCAAAATGGAAATTCTGTCAAACAAACTCCTAACATATTCAGTAATGATTCTGAACAGTCATTGAAAAAAATGTAGTTTACATACTTTTTGCATGTCACAGCCTTACTAGTTCTTGAAACTATGCTTGTTATGTACCACCTATGTGTTTCATCTTGCTCTGTAGTAATAAAACTTTGTATATAGCTCTATAATTTGGATAAGCAGCATATGCAGAAGGGGATGGGAGGATAGATCTGAGATTGTGTGTGTGTGTGTGTACGTGTGTGTGTGAAGCTGTGTGTTTTAAGCTTACCAAAAATCCCTGTTGTGCTACTGCTAATGTGTGTTTTATTCAGGAAGCCTGGCTTTAGGAACAGTATCTATATTTTTGAAGCACGAAAAGGAACTTGAGTGGAGGACGACATTGACTGAAAGCAAACTTTATCCTGTGTACCCAACAGAAAAATGTTGTGACAACTTTAAAGGGCCTTTTCAGTGTTCTTGGTAAGCTATATCCATTGGAATCCTCTGAGAAGTATATAGGTTTCTGCACAACTCTGCTGCCGTAGGTCTCGAGTTAGGAGCTCATTCTGTTAGAGTTCAGTTGTGGTTCATTTGAATCTTAAGATGGCTTGTGAGTAGGACCAGTGAAGTACAAGTACCTCAGACATATTTCCCTAAATATAGTTGTTGTTAAATGTGTCTCATAGCAGGACAGAGAAGTCTGTTTTCCACTTGGAAAAATTCTTTGCCTTTTTACAGTGCAACTTTTCTCCTTGCAACTTTTCTCTTTGTTACCTGATAGTCCACCCTTTCTTGTTTGTGGAGTTTTAACTAGGGTTGGCTATAAAAAGTTATAGCAGAAGTGGAATAGTACTTCATAGTGCTTATTTATTCCTATAGGTTTTCAAATAATAAGTTATAATGCTGGTAATTCTTTCTTCTTAGTGCCCAATTAATAATTTTGGAAAAAGTCTATTCACCACACAAGAACTATTGCTTTTCAAGGCAGATTTGGCTATTAAACTTCACTGAGATATTTCAGTGCTGCATTTGAAGGTCACTGATGTTTTTATGTCACTTTACAAGCCATTCTGCAGTCCTAAAGCAATGATGATAAGTTATAAATGATGAACAGTTGTTTCCTTTAGCTCTCATTGTAATTAGTTCATCCATATTAACAACATCCACATTTAATACTGTAGAGTACTGCAAAGTCTAGCCCCAGTATTCCAATTACATACTGGCTAAGAATTCAGTTTAGTAGTGTCAGAATTATAGTGACTTTTTTTGCTGAAATCTTGAGGTTACATCCACCAGGCATACATATATATATTTTTTCCTTTGTTATGAAGCCTGGGTTGGAATTGATGAATACAATTCTGAGGAATTTTTAAATTTTCTACTCTTTCTCTGAAAAAAAAAATTATCTTAGATAAATGCTAGCTTTTAACATACTTTCATTATGAAATGCTTTTTTGAATTATAAATAAAAAATTTGACTGGCTGCAAAACCAGTATTATGTCTATGTCTACTCCCAGCAAACATTTAATTTTCATTGTTATGTATGCAGATTAATTCCATTTCATAGTTGTAAAGAAAGTTCCTGGCAGTGAATTTGTGGTGAATCACTGCACTACTAAATAGTTGGTCCACATTTTTGTCTTAATCCTGTGAAACCGATTGTGGGTGTCAGCCTTGTTTTTCTTTCCCTAACTTTTGCTTGTTGAACTAAAGTGTGCCTTTTGCCAATTTGTCTTGAGGCTTTTCTTAAGCCTCACATTTAAGAGACATTTTCACTGTCTCTTGTACTTCTTAAGCAAAATTGAGTGAGCAGCAGATTCTTCTGCAGTGGGGGCCCTGCTAGTATGTTGCCACGTGATCAGGAACTTGTACAGTTCACCAAGGAGTGTTAAGGGGGAAGCGTTATCAACGCATTTATGTAGAGTAAGAAAGTTTCTGCCCAAGTCCTTCTACATGAGATGCACCGAATCTAAACACATATATATAGCTTGGGCAACGTGCTCTAGGTGACCCTGCTTGAGCAGGGGGGTTGGGCTAGATGATCTCCAGAGGTCCCTTCCAACCTCAACCATTCTGTGATTCTGTGACTGTGTGCACACCTGCTTTAACAAATGCTTTGAGTGATAATGACATACCTGTAGCCAAAGATGCTATATTTTGGTCCTATTTAGCTGTGTAGGAAGCATTAAAGGTCTAGGAAAATTCAGAAAATAACTTCTCAAAAGGGTTTTTCTTTGAGGATTAGCTACAAGACTAGGAGCCATGTGTTTCTATAACCAAAGAATGTCTGTTTCTGTTAGTTTAACATTTGGGAGCTCATTGATTCTGTAGTCACTGTAAGATAGATACCAAGGAAGAGTATATCCTAAAAATCCTGGATACTTAAAAAGGAGCCATCAGTTTTAAGTGTTTAAATAAACATTGCATATCTCAGCCTGTATTAATCGAAGTAGTTGAAATGTATTTGTGAGCACTGTTAAAATGTCTGATGTAATTGCAATGGTAATCAGGAGACTGCTGAGCTCTGCCTCTCACAGGAGGCTAGTCAACATTCATTATGCCTCTTTCTCTCTTGTGGATGATTAAATGTATTTTCAGCACATGGGTTAAAATAGCAGAAAAAAACACATAATGAGTACTGAACTGAAAGAAATTCCTGATACTGTTGTAGAAAACTGAAGTTTTTTAACTTCAAAAAAAGAGCTTATTTTCTGCATAGTATGTACAGTCTTCTCTAAACACATACACACACAGAAGTATTTGATTTGAATTGAAATCAACTGCCTAATATCTACTGAGCTGTATCTGCCTACTTTTTAGAAGGCTCTATGTTGGAAATAACGTTTTTGGTACATAGTAAGATTTCCTGAATTGGACTGAAACAATTGTATAAATGGAAAGAGATTGTACCTGTAAATGTATTTAATCAACAAAATGGCTAAGCAGTAAAATGCCCCTTTTTAATGTTGGTCCTTGAAATACTCATTGTATTTATAATCCTTATGTTTGTAGTTCTTAAGTGATCTAAGCACAGATAACTTGTCAGAGATATGATGCATGCAGCTAAATAAGCTTCTCTTGACCTTCTAGCAGTAATATACTGTTGAGCTTGTAAGAATTTCCAAATTGCAGTAAAGTGTAAGTTCATATACAGTAATATGCTTGATTCTTGGCTGTAGTCCAGAACATCAGTTCTTTTCAAACCTATATGGTTGCCCTGTGTGTATATACTGTGATGTAATATGCTTGAATTTTTGCAATGATTAAGGTTTTAAGCACTGAAAAATTAGGAAATGTCAGCTTGTGATTGCTTGTCAGATTTTGAAAGTGCTTTCGTATACATGAGGATACACTTTTTAATTAGCTAATTAGTTGCTCTTTTCCTGCTCTTGCCTCTTCCATATCTTTTCTCATAGTTCTACGTTATAACCTTTCCTTGAATGTATGATTACATTTTTGTCCTTTTTATGATGACAGTTTCTGTATCTTCTCCAATTCCCAATGGAATGAAATGTTTGCTATATGCCTCTTAGGTAAGAAGTGAGTCTCCAGATTTCTCAGTTTCCACTTATTTTTGGTACCTGAATGACAAAGTGACCAATTTGAAATCCTTGGACTGATGTTTCAGAGTATAGCAGTTTTATATCTTCAAAATACTCTGTTCTCGCTTTTTGTGCTCTCTCCATCTTGTAGGAGAGAAATTGCTATTCCAAGGTAAAATCATTTCTCAGAAAGCACAAGGTGAGTTGGCAGAGCCAGAATTAAAAAATAGAGCTTTGAGTCTCTGCCCTGTTTGACCATTGGGTCTCCTATCCAGGTACGGGGAAGGAATTCTCAATGTCTCTGAAAATTGTATGTTGATAGTCGGCGTGGGTCAGTTCTTACTCTGTAATCCAGTTTCCTGACATGCAGTTGTACTGCACTGTTGTAATATCAAGTCACATAGCTCTTAGAATTTATCTTTGAGAACTGATGCACATGATTAAAAAAATAAAATAAAATACAATCATTGTTGCAATGACTGGTCATCTTGATTAAAGACCTGTAATTTATTTTCAGCTAAGTTTTGTAGGTTTGTTTCTGACTGCTGGCATCTTGTGCATTTGTTTGCCTATTAGACTTCCATGTGTATTTGAAAACAGGTTTAGGAAGGAAAGATCAATCTCAATGCTTCTCCATCTGCCAGAATTATTACTACCTTAGTTCTTTCCTAATCTATCAGCATCACTCTGAACCTTCGGTCCTTCTGTGTATAGAGTGCTTCAACAATCATCTTTGAAAATTGCTAGACATCTGGCTCAATACTGCATATGAAACCTAGGGTGAGCCATGATTTCTGTATGGTGCCTTTTGACTGTTCAGAATGATAATCTTTCTGTCTTTTTAGTCTCACTTTACTCTTTCTAGTTCTTCAGTGAGTTAGGAAAGAGACACCTACTGTTGACAACTCAAATTCATTCCCTATATCTCTGTATGGCTGAATGAAGCAAATACACAGCTACATTTGCCTCATTGTGTAGATGAATCATATTTTCCATTGCACTTCTATAGTTTAACCTGTCCATAAATGGAGAAGAATAGTATGTATGTTTTAATTTCCTGAGGCTAGAGCTGGCTAGTAAGTTTTTAGGAGAATATTCTTTTTTTTGGAAAATCCCAGCTCTTCAGAACTTGAAATGTCCCATAGAAGTATATCTAACATGCAGGAAATTTTCTCCTGACCATTGAAGCAGACATACCAGTGTAATTTGGCATCCAGGAAAGGATCTGATGTTAAGAGAAGTCGCCTTGCTGTCTAACTACTAGGCCACTGATTAAATAGTCTTCTGCAGGTGAGTTACACAGTTCATTTTTCCTGAACTGTTTAAGAGAATTACAAGTGCCGAAACTGCAACACTTCCTGTGAAATGGAATAGTTCTTTAGCAACCAGTCTCATCAGTGGCACCAATCTCTCTCCTACTTACAAAACATTTTAATAAGCAACTATTTTTAATAGATGTAGTAAGAAATATCATGAGAAAAGTTAATGTGACTTTAATTTCTCTATCCATTAAGCAATGTGTTCTGTATCTTAAACTTTTTTTATCAACTCATTTTTTATAATGTTGTGTTCCTCCACTTGTCAGGCAATGGCTTATTATTTTTGCATTTCTCAGACAACTGAAATAAAAACATCTGTTTTGCATCTTTTGTATTAAATAAAAGGTTACATAGCAGTTTATTCTGCAAAAACATCTTAGAGTGAGCTGTACTGGGATTCAGCGGCAGGTAGTTCTGTTGTAATTTCACTAGCAATCAACTTTGGGGGTAAAAATTAAACATTTTAGAGAGAGCATTACATGTATGGTAATTCTTCCATCAAAG
This sequence comes from Apteryx mantelli, assembly GCF_036417845.1. Classification (NCBI taxonomy): domain Eukaryota; kingdom Metazoa; phylum Chordata; class Aves; order Apterygiformes; family Apterygidae; genus Apteryx; species Apteryx mantelli. The sequence goes on along the minus strand of NC_089979.1, from coordinate 34,128,502 downwards.
CACTGAGAGGAATGTTTCTCTCCTTGACCCCTGTCACAGACAGATATAGAAGATGAAATTGTAAATCTTTTAATGTGTTAAATGCCTAACTTGATTTTTTCCCACTTTATAGAAATTTTGTTCAATATGAATAAGGAGAACATCCAAAGTTATACTAAATAGTATTATCTTTATTGCAAGGAAAAGGAATTTTTAAAACAAGTCATGCACTTTTAAGCATAAAGTAATCTGGAAACTTCATGATTAGTCTGTTCAACCATTGCTTCAGAGTTATTCTTGGAAAACAGACTTAAAAGTTGAAACAAGAAAAAAGGTACAACTCCACTATGCTGTGCTAAGTGCTACATTTCTCTGTCGATGAATTTTACATGTTTACAGCGTGAGAAAAGTATTTTAAAGAATTTTAGGGTTACTATCTTCAACAATACTGAGAAATGAAGTGGATACTTTTTAAAGCTATGGTGATTTTGTGCAGCTCAATTTAAAGAATCGAGTGCCCTGGCCGAAAGCTTGTACCTACTGACGTTGGGTGCAGATAGGACAGTACTTCATGATGGTGGGGAGAAACTTGTGCTAGCACAAAAAGGGAAAAACAGGGAAGAGATGAAAATTGTTCTGTTTTCTAGTTGTCACAGAATTTAAACCATCTTCAATTAATACTGTTCATCTGCTCTTCATGCTTTCAGTTGCTCTGTATTTGCCATATTCTACCTGTTTTCATTATTTCCCTGAGTTGGGGATTTTTGGTTTGTATGGTGAGTTTTTTTGTTCCTGTTTTTTTGTGTTTTATTTCCCCTCAAAAGAAAGTCAAGTCATTATTTTACAGGCTGGATGCTATTTTATTTGATGCCTGTATTAAAATTCTTCTTCTTTTCAGTAAATATGGTGTCAGCCTCTTTGCAAGCACTGTTTATACCTGTGATCATGCTGCTGAACTTACAGGTGGCAAATTAATGGCATCACTGGTTTGCTGTAGACCAAGAACACTAGCTTTGGGCTGAGTTGTAACTGTTGTAATGGAAAGCCCTAACATAACAGTCTCGGCTCTACCTGCACTCTGTTCTGGTTTTATAGTGTGTTTTAGTTTTCCTTGTCAATGGCACCTTGTGCACATTCCCTGGGAGCAACGCATGTGCCTTTTATGGCCACTGCTGCTTCCTGTGCAACTTGTTTGATGTGTTTTCTCAGCAGGATATTAGTCTGATGTGGAAGTTGCCTGCTGCATGCTAAAATAATTATCCCCTCAATATTTCATTAGCCTTGTGGTGATTTAAATATTTGCTCCTAACAAAATGCTATTTCCCACGTGATGCTTTAACGCTGACCTGCTTACAAAATCTTGCTTCATCATTTCTGGAATTCAGTTTGCCTTTGAATTACGAGCTCTATCCGTTTCTTTGTAAACTCTCTCATTGAAGATCACTAAGACAGTTTAATGGAGCAAAGGAGGAGGTGACTATTTGAGTACGTGCTGAGGAGCAGCTGAGAGCGTTGGTGCTGGAGCCCTGGCTGCTCACCATGCATGGTCAATAGGCAGGTTCTTCAGGAGGTGGTTTTGCCTGATGCCTCTCCTCATGCTGAGCCAGCGTGCTGCAGTTGCATTGACCTCCAAATGTATATTTGGGGCAGAGGATGATAATGGAAGATTAAAAAAAACCCTGCCAGAAGCTTCCTGTAATTCCTTTTGACATAAACCCCCGGAATCAGTACCCAGACAGTCCAGATGTCAGTATCCTCCTTTAGACACATGCAAGAGACAATGTGTTAGGTCCTTGGCCAGCAGAACAAAAAGTAATTTCTGGAACTTTTCTTGAAGCATCACCCTTCAGTCTAGTGCTAAGAGTCACTCTGTACTCAGCTTAGCAACGTGTAGAATCAGTGGTGAAGCAATTCGGCACACCCTGTTCTCAAAGGAATTAGACCTAGAACAGTATTTGAGGCTTATACCTTTTCTGCGAAGCAGTGATTCATGAACCATCACTAAAATTTAGTCCGCTATTCTGTCTGTTCCAAGTGTTCCCAATCCCAAATATTCAGACTTCCAAACTTTTTCAGTTGCAGTGTTTATATATATTTAATAAAATAACAGGATAATTTCCAGAAGTTACAATCTTCCAAAATTTAGTCTCTTAATAAATGAATAGTCTCTACAGGATGATGTCTGTCACTGTTGCATAACCTTCTTTGTTTTTTTTCTGAGGCAATGTTTTGGTTATGTCTGTGAACACAGTTATGAGATAAATGACAGAGCAATAGTACCACTTCCATTTCTGTGTGCATAGTTTTTAAACAAATATATGTTTATTACGTAAAAGTTAGTCATTGATTTAGTAGGTATCTTCTCATCTAGAATGCATTTAAAATTCAAAAAATAGTTTGCTGAAATTCCAGTTCAAGAGAGGATTATTATTACATTTTTGAAAGTGTAAAGTAACTCTTGATAAGCTACTATTTCAAGTGTGCTCCAGGAATCCAGGAGTCTTTCTATAACACAAAAGGCTTGATTTACTTGCTTTTCTGAAAAGAAAAAAAGAAAACTATTACTCTCATACAATTTTTGATGTATAAGTAAATCTTAAATCTATTTTTTAAGATAGAGAGTTAGAATGCTCTCATTTTGAAATTAGAGTTAAAAATTAAAGCTCTTTGTTAACATACTCTATGCAATTATGTACACAGGATTATTAACCCAATTATTTTGTGTTTTTAAGACACTTTTTCATGTAAATTTATTAGATGGACTATAAAAATAGGCAATAAACATGCTAACAGCTAAAAGCTGCAGTAAATTTACTTGCTTTCTTCCTTCTGTGTGTTATCCATTAGAAAATTATTGTGACTGAGGCAGTAAACCTGCGTTGTGTTAGTGCCCTGCTTCTAACATGTTTTTGTATAGATTATATAGCATGAAAACAGCTATGCAGTGTGGATAACTATGACTGTGATGTTCCTGCATGTGTATAATGTAAAGCTGATAACTCCTGTAGCCTATTTAATCTGATTTGAAATGAATCTTTTCTCTAGACAAACTTCCCTTAGGGCTGCTTTTAAAAGTTACATGTCTCGAAGAAAGACAAAAAAAAAAAAAAAAAATCCTGTAAGGCATTAGTTTGAGTAGCCTGTGTTTCCTGTCTTTCTACTAAGTTCTAATTTCAATTTGTGAAGGAAGTTATCTCCTGTTTTAAAAAATTATAAGGAAAGCACAGGACCATACAGACTGCATTTATACTTTGAGAAGAAGCAAAAAGAAAACTTCAGAAAACAGAGTTGTAGAACAGATCATAAATGAAAGAAAAGAAGAACCATAGCTAGTGGATATATAGTGGATATAAAAGTAACTCATTGGCTTTTGGAATAGAAAATGACTGAGGATACTTTCTTAATTATAAGTATGATAATATTTAGCTTACTGTAGTTCCACTTAGTAATTCCAGTTACTCATAATTCCATTCATTTCGCTGTGTAGTGTTTTGGTAGATGGGAATAAGAATCTAGGGTTGAATTGTTTCTCCAACTCAATGTTTTCAGTTAACTCTACATGGACGAAACCATACAATCTACAACTATTTTTCATCCTATTCTTCTTCTTCCATTTCTGTGTTTAGTTTTCCATTTTCTACATTTTATTTTTAGTCCCTATTCTTTTCTGTCTCCTGATTTCTCACTTCCATTTTTAGATACTGCGGAGGAATATGTAGAACTTCTTTCCTTAAGAAGGCTGTATCATTTGCTTCCCAACACTCCTGAACTGTGAAAGAAGAGAAGGAGCAGTGCAGTGTCTGACAGTTAAAGCTCATATACCGAGCTTTGTCAATAATCTGCTTCTGACCTGAAGACTTTGCATTTTTTGAGTACCATTTTGATAGCAATTTTAAGGAGGAAATGGCTGCTTCCATTTCAGGGAAGGTATTAAATCTATAAAGAGGCAAGAAAAAATTTGCTGTCTCCAGTGCAGAAGAGAAAATTGATTATTCGTAGTATTAGCTGCTTGAAATAGTTTAGGTAGTTGTAAGAAATATCATAGTGGAAATGATGTAATTCAGTTTTGAGGTGGAAATTAACAATGTGAATTAGATTCTCAAATGATCCTGAAAATTCACTGGTTATATATGCAGTGTGTGTGTGTGTGTGTGTGTGTGTATATATATATATATATTTATTTATTTATTTTAATAGAAGTAGCTATCAACATTGAAGGAGGAAGGGAATTTCTAGGTTTTGCCTCAGCCAAGTCTAAGCTAAAAGCATAGACACAGGGAAGACTGTTGGGATGCAGGCTGCTGGAAGGAGCAAGCCAAGAGGTGGAGCTGTGATTGTGATGCTGAAGGAAGCAAATGGAGTTCCTTAGGCTCACCAGGTCTTGTTGGAGTGGCATGCACAGAGCTGTATCTACTGGTGTTTGTTTCCACACTGAAAGAATTACATTCTTTATAAATGTCCAATCTTGTAATATTAGCTACGTACATAGCCATGGTTCAGTGCAAGTTACACTTTTTGGCTTTTGTGTACTGAAGATTATGGACATTTTCCTAAGGCTACTGTGAGCTTCACTATATACTTATATGCATCCTATTTTCCCTAGTATTTCTAGTTTTCTAGCACAGAAAAAGGTTCCTATTATTAAAAAGAATACATGGAAGTCTCTAACCAGTTCAAAAATTTGAGAAGGCCAATTATTTTTTCATATTGCCTTGAACAGACAAACTGAAGAAATGCTCAAGGCTTTGCTATATATGCTAAAAAGGCCATAACAAGCAAAAGAGCCCAGGTTGGTGGATTAGGGAAGATCAAAGTTAGCATGTGCTCATTTGTGTTGAATGGGAAAAATAGGTATTTGCCTTACACCTTTACCCTTATTTTCTTGCACCATTATCTTTGTTTAGGTTTTGCTGTGATGTTACATAGTACAAATACCTACTACAGAAGAAATAGTTCAGTGGTTTCAGATTAAGGATATCTGATATTCTAATATTTGTAATAAGCCACATTTTCAGCATGAAATGCAGTATTTTGCAGTGAAGTTCAAGCTTAGATTTGTAATTGTAAGTGCTTGCTTACCTCATTCCATTCTGGGGAAAAAGATGATGGCCACAGTCATTAAACGGTCACTGAAAGTCTACAGGGAAACTAAGATTTACTATACTTTCAAGTTATTTTGCCTTTTTCAGATGTTTTGTTTAACAGAAAACCCAGAATGTTAGAAACTAATGTTAGAGGAACTGAAGATTGGTAGTAGTATCAAAAAAAAAAAAAAAAAAAAAAAAAAAAAAAGCCTGGATGATTTAGGGTGCCAGCAGCTGACACTGCTGCAGAAGTGTGATGCTGCCTGTGAAGGAAAATGTGATGCTTTCTGATAACTGTGCTTACAAATAAGATACCTTTGTTTTCTTATGAGGTTATCTTCTGAGATGGTCAAATGGAGGTTGAAGTGACTTCAAGTCACATGACAAAGTGAATGAAAAATGTCAAATCTTCCATTTTCCATTTCACTAAGGCCCAAGACCCCGTGCTGCCAGATGACATGGGTGTGGTGCCTCCAGATAGCAGAGTAGCTCTGTTTAAAGAAAGACCCACAAATCCCAGGAACAACAAAACATTACTTATAAACCTAATTTATTAGACGAGCTCTAAACATTCAGAATTTGGAGTTGTTTTTGCCAGTTTTGAAGAAGTATAGTTATGGATTTTTGGCTGGAGCAGTAAACTGTGATGGGATTTGTAACATTAAGCAATTGAGTTTCTCAACTGGCAGGAGAATGGAGTAGAGATTTCCATGTCAGGGAAGGCAGGGGCACCTGGATGGGTATCACTGAGGAAAGAGGACGTATTTTGATACTTTGAGTTCCTGAACATCTCAGCCACGATAGCTGGAAATTCCTGTGAAGCATCAAACTAATCAAAATCCTCCTGTTGCTTTGAAATACTTCTTTTTTTTCCAAGTTAGAAAAAAAGTCATCTGTTACAGGAAATACAAGCCAAAAGTCAACTAATGAAATTGCCTTTGATTTTTTTTTCATTATTCATTAGAAGCCTTATTTTCCATAAAAATGTTTTCTTTTAGTGTCTTGCTGAGATGAACTTTTGAATTCCCTAACATTTGCAATGCTATGGACAACGTAGTCTCTTAACTTATTTGGAGTGTTCTGCAAGAACTCAGCCAGTGCCTTGATATTAAACACACCATGGGAGATGTTGCAAGATCATTCAGTGGCCGGTTTGGTCAAAAAACATTGTTGGAGCCTCTTTTCAATATCTTTCTTTAAAATAATAGAATAAGTGAACAACTACAAAGAAATACACTTAGGTGCTAAGATAAAAACACACTTCAGGAGAAGAGCTACTTTCTGCAATTTTATTAAAGGTGTATCAATTCAGCAGGTAGGGATCCATTTCTGTAGAAATGTAGTATGTACATTCTGATAATTATGAATTAAAGGTATATTTTTATCATTTATGAGCTAGAGCACTCAATGTCTATCTAAAATACATGTTTGGTTTCTCAAAAGTTAAAAAAAAAAATCTAATTTCAAGTAGAATAATTTTTCACTGGTTTATGTCACACATGTCCTTAAAAATTAGCTTGTGCCCTCCATACTTGAGGACAGTACAAGTATTTTTTTTAAAGTTTAGCTTATGCTAAATGAGTCAGAAATGGGCTCATTTATCTGGTGAAAAGTAAAGTAATCACATTAAAGATTTATTGGCATTGTACTGTGAGACTAAGCAAATGCACATTAATTATAATGAGCTTTTAAGCATCTAGGTAAGTAATTCAAAATTGGCCCTTTAGAATGGTCCTCTACTACAAGCTAATTACTTTAAGTGCCCTAAACAGCAAAAACAGCCATTGAGCTGTGAACTTTAGCTAGAAGGTCTATTCTCAAAATTAGTTTTCATGGTAATAAAAAGTGTATCATTCTGGATGAATAAGGATTTGTTTTATGTAATTCAATAGGTTTCTTATATTAAAAACAATTAATTAGTTTGTCTGGACTGTCTGATTTATTTTTATGATGCTGAGGAATGGCTTTCAAATAATTGAAGATTCAACCAGTATAAGCAATTCTTCCATCTGCAGGAAAAGCTGATGATGTCTTTTTTCACTGCTGTTTTACTGAGTTTTTTTATTTGTAGCTTTTTGTACTTTTATGGGGTTTAAGTCAGAAAGACAATTTAATCACTTAGTTTGACCTCAATTTGGCATATTACAGGCCATTACATTTTTCTCCATTAGGACTGCATTGAACACAATAACTTGTCCAAATAAGAATAACTTAACACAAGTCTGTCTTCCAAAATGACACTCAGTCTTGGTGTCAAGACATCAAGGAAAGATGACTTGACATATTCCCTTGCTATTTGTTACAGTGATTAGTCTCACTTTCTAAAAAAAAAAAAAAGAACAGAAAAATGCATCTGGCCTGGTTTGCAGCCTTTACTTCTAGTTATGCCTGTGTCTGCCTGAGGGCCCATTGCACAGGGTGATGCATGCACAAATGCTTGAGTGACCCTGTTTGCGCTGCAAGAAGCAGGAAAGCATGTTCTCCTCCTGAAAATACTGGTATCTTATCCTTCATTTTGATTGATTGCATAGCTTGATCTCTTGAATTTGTTAAGAGATTTTTTCCCTTGCCTTGAAAAATTTGGGAGAGCAGTGGGGGTCTTTGGTACCTTCCTGGGAATCTGCCAGCTGGACTGATCCCTCAGATCAGATATATTCTGAGGCTAAGATGGGAATGGGTGGCAAAATTGATTGCTTGTTCAATTGGACATTACTTTCTAGAGTTGTTTTCAGAGCTCTTAGATACTGTTAAAACCTTATTTATATTTGAATTAACCCTGCCTATCTAGCTGGGAGAGTTAGTGCTTTCATATCTTTGCTCTCAGATATTTTGAGTTATACAGTTATCAAAATGGGTTTCTTTTTATTGCAATTCTCTTGCTCTATTCAAACATGCAAGAAAAGATTATTTTATTTCAAAGTGGATGGACATATGGAAAAAGTTGTTAAAAACTGAAATAGAGGCAAATATTCAAAATATGAAGATTAGTGATTCTCATGTTCCTTACCTTCCTGTTACTGTGTTCAGCTCTGGATTTTAAAATGCCAATGGTAGATGTAAACTAGTTGCTTTCTTGGTTCAGAGTCCTCTAGCAAACTTGTGCAGGTAGAAGTTAAAGTGCAGTTAATAAGTAAAGCAGGAGACTTGCATACAGTAAGAGATCAGCCAGGGATTGCATGCAAGGCACTCTCTCTAGAGCGTGCACACACTGGAACAGGACGTGTTTGAATTGCATGTTAGCAGATTTCCAGCAGCTCAACATTAGATCCCAGAAAAAGTAACAGTGTCTTCAGTTTTAAGATCTGTCAAGGTAAACAGAAAGGAGATCACTGGGAGGTCCTATGCATCACCATAGGATTTTGTCTGCATGCCAGATGTTACCTACCTGGTGGGAATGACACAGCTTTTGTAGGTGTCGTCGTAGGCATGATCATCTGTACTATTTTATTTCTTTGGGGCCTGTCTAGGACTGTGTACTGTATCCCCCTTCATGCTGCAAATCTCTCAGGTTCTCAGGACTCTGTGCATGCACACGTGCATACTAAGTGGTGTTAATTCTTTACAGTCGAGCACACTAAAGTGTCATTACCTCTGCTAGCTGTAAGATACAAGGCTGACAATGTAAATAATTGCTGTTAAGTAACAACAACCAGATATTCAACAATTAGAGCCTGATCCTGAAACTTCCTTCTGTTGCCACCAAATATGGGTGGTGATAGCCACTGAGGGAAACCATGGCCTAGCTGTGCATCTCACATAACAAGTTATCTTAAAACTCAAAATATTTGAAGTAGATCTAATCTCATAGTAATTTTATGTGAAAAGTCATCAGTGAGTGTGTATTTGACTACTTTTATTATATAAATGTTGAAAGTACTGGTGCCACTTACTTCAAAATGTGGAACCAAAAAGAACCTCAATAGCGGGTTCTCTTTGTGATTCTTTGATCTGCCTTTGGAAGTAATGAAGATAACTGATCATCTCTAATGAGGGAGCATGTGGTCTAATTCCTGTCTGTTGTGTGTATTTCTGCATATGCTATTTGGTATTTGTCTAGTCTTTAGCTCTGTCTAGAAGTCCCAAAACAGACACTATCATCCTGAGGGTAGTTAACAAATTATCTCTAGGACAGTTTTGTATTAGTTGAGTGCTGCTCTGTTACTGGGGGGAAAATGGCTGAAGGTGCTTTCTTATGGTGTTATAAGTGTAGCCCTCACTTCAAAATATTTATCTGGAAATATTACAAATGTTTAAAATTAATCTCTATCATGTATAAAAGCACCAACAAAAAACTGTGCTAGAAGAGTTAAATACCAATACAAAGTGACAATACACTGCCATTAAGGAATGTTTTTGAGAGACTTTGTTAGCTTCCGGAAGGGTGATATTCTCACCCTTTTTGTCTGGGTTTGCATCTCGGAGTTGCTGTTTTTATTGGCAAAAAAAAAGAAAGTAACTATTTAAGACTTATGCTAGTGGACTTATTTCAGAAAATTCTGAAATATATCTCTGCTGGTTTTGACAACACCTGCCCTATAGAAGTGATCTATTCCTAGTTTGGCTAATAAAGGATATTCTAGGTAGTATAGTAACTTTTATTTAATGTGTAAATGTTAGCTCTCAAACAACATTTGTAATCTTAAAAAAAAAAAAAAGTCTATATCTATATTCAGATCAGTGATGTATTGTCTGCACCACTGTTCCTTTTGCATCCATAGGATGTAAAAGTGTACTTTTTTCTTACTATGTATCCTTGCTCGCCTATATGAGATAAAGTGGGCTAATGACACTAGATATTATCTGAGCTAGACATTACCTGTCATATCTCTTTTTGCTTGTGTAGAATAGCTTCATCAGGAAAATCTCTCTCATCCTTTTGAGAATCTTCACAACAAATTCTTCTTCCCAAAATCCAGTATCTCAGATCAGGCCACCTTGATTGCTGCCCAGTAGTCTTTAGTATAGAAATCCCTATGAAAATG